>NC_139036.1:20963585-21064815 GCF_964662115.1 Mustela nivalis
GTCTGTGTTCAGCATGCATCCATGCAGCACGTGGAGATCTAGATCACTCCTGGGACTTAAGTCTGCTGGGAAGGGTAAGGGAACAGAAATGAATGAAAACATTCATGCGCACTGATTGGTCAGAGCTGCTGAGATAGGTGTTCACTATGAATCTAGAGGGAGGGGTAGGCCTGTTGGTCAGTGGCAAAATGTCAGATTCTCTGAGACAGGAGCCAGCATGCTCTTCTGCTTTCTTCCCTGAGCCCTCGACGTTCTGTCCCTTGGTGGCCTCTCACAGGACATGATGAGCTACATCGGGCCCGAGAGGACAGCAGTTGTGCGAGGGATCACGCACCGGGAGGCCTTTCACATCGTGGGCCGCCGCGTAATCCAAGTAGCACAGGCCATGTCTTTGACCGAGGACGTGCTCGCGGCAGCCCTGGCTGACCACCTTCCAGAGGACAAGTGGAGCTCTGATAAGAGGCGGCCTCTCAAGTCCAGCTTGGGTAGGGTGATGGGGCTTTGCTGTGAGAAGGGACAGGGAAATGAATGATACGGAGGTGATGGGATGGAAGGGGAATCTGCATGGGGACTCTTCACTCCTTTCTTCTGTGGTTTCACTTTTTTTTTTTTTTTTAAAGATTTTTATTTATTTATTTGACAGAGATCACAAGTAGGCAGAGAGGCAGGCAGAGAGAGAGGAGGAAGCAGGCTCACTGCTGAGCAGAGAGCCCAATGTGGGGCTCGATCCCAGGACCCTGGGATCATGACCTGAGCTGAAGGCAGAGGCTTTAACCCACTGAGCCACCCAGGCGCCCCTGGTTTCACCTTTTTAAAGGACTTAGTGTCCCTCCTCCCAGTTTTATCCTCCGTTGGGTTCCCTGATGGCCACCAACCCCATCCCGGAGGAGAAACAAGTTCAACTCAGTGCAGGGTACGACTGCCTCTGGCTTCCCTGACTCCTGTTTTTCTAGGCTATGAGATCACCTTCAGTTTACTCAACCCAGACCCCAAGTCCCATGACGTTCACTGGGACATCGAGGGGGCCGTCCGGCGTTATGTGCAGCCCTTCTTGAGTGCCCTCAGTGCTGCGGGCAACTTCTCTGTGGACTCTCAGGTGAGATTGGGAGCAAGCAAGTCCCTTCCCTGACCGCACCAGAGTTTTCCATATTGTTTTCAAGTGGAGTCTGTTCGCCCAGTTCTTAGAGCTCACTCATTTGCTAGGAATTGCCTGTGTGTATATATGACTAGTGTCTGCTTTCCCACCGTGGTGTTCAGCTCAGGGACTTTTGTGAAGGTTTGTTTAAAAAAACAGCCTTCCTTACAGCCCCCTTTAGAACCATATTCACCCACTTGTGCCATCCTTAAGGAATTTATTTTAAAAATAAAACTTCCCAAAATATGTTAATGTAGTAGCAGCGAAGATGGCAAGAATGTAGCTTCCTACGTGTGAAGAATGTATCACACAGTGTCCTTTTAGGGAAAATGTGGGAGACATTTTTATCAGGTCTTGCTAGTGGGAGTACTTCTGAATCACTGACTTGAGTTGATCTTGCGGATACTGAATTAGGCTCTTCTTGTTTCCCTCTTTGTTTTAGAAAGTCTGGTTTTAAAAAATGCAGTTTCAAAGCATGCATTTACTGTATTAACTTTACCCTGAGCTTTGTTCCCCCCCTGCCCTGCCCCTCCACCACACCTATTTTTCTCTCAGCTCTGATTTTGTCTCTTATATTTCGTCCTGTCCTCATTGTATCTTTTTTTTTTTTAAAGATTTTATTTACTTATTTGATAGAGAGAGAGAGAGAGAGAGAGAGATCGATCACAAGTAGGCAGAGAGAGATTCGGGGCTTGATCCCAGGATCCTGAGATTATGACCTGAGCTGAAGGCAGAGGCTTAACCCATTGAGCCACTCAGATGCCCCTCACTGTATCTTTTTAAGGCACTTCAGATCCTTTTTGGGACAACGTGGAGCATGAATCAATACACAAAATAACGTTCTCCTTTCTTTGCTTTACAGATTCTTTACTATGCAGTGTTGGGGGTAAACCCCCGCTTTGACCCGGCTTCCTCCAGCTACTACTTGGCTGCACACAGCCTCCCCCATGTCATTAACCCAGTGGAGTCCCGGCTGGGTGAGCTGAAGACGAGGGTCTATCTGCCAGGCTGGGGAGGGACCCTGAAGGCTCAGGGTGGGGTTGGAGGCTGGTAGTGTATCGTTCTGGTTCCCAGGTTGGGTGGCCTGAGGGCATCAAGGAAGTTTGGGGCATTTAGGCTCCTTTTTCATGAGACTCATGAAACATATCCAGAAACATTTTTTTTTTTAAGATTTTATTTATTTATTTGACAGAGAAAGATCACAGGCAGGCAGAGAGAGAGGGGGAAGCAGGCTCCCTGCTAAGCGGAGAGCCTCATGTGGGGCTCATCCAAGGACTAGATCATGACCTGAGCTGAAGGCAGAGGCTTAATCCACTGAGCCACCCAGGCGCCCCCAGGAACATTTATTAAACATGACTCCCAATGCTTTTTATAAAGACATGGTAGGCTGCATCTCCCTCCGTGCGAGTCATCCAGGAAAGATACGGTCACGTATGTAGGAAAGATAACAGCAAAAGTACATGAAGGCAGAATTTGGAAGGTTCTGCTGATTGAGGTTTGAAGCTGGGATTCTAGACTTTAAGTGTGAGGGTGGTATCTATAAAGAAGAGATGACCACAAGCTGTAATATAAGCAAACTGAAGTTAGTATATCACTCATTGTGGGATTTCGGACAGTAAGGCTAGGCCAGCGTGGACCATGATATGGGAGGGACTACAGGTGATCCCTCCCTCCCTCTCTCCTTCCCTCCCTCTCTCCTCTCTTCCCTCCCTCCCTCCCTCTCTCTCTCCCTCCAGCAGCGTGAGAACAGAGATAGAAGGGCTTTCCAGGCGAGGAAAACTCTTGAGCTTAGATGCAGAAGAGGCAGAAAAGATAGGCATTCAGAAAGGTCAGCGGAGTTAGTGTAGAGGAATTGTGAGGGAGTGACTGAGGTAAAGCTGGCAAGGCAGGCTAGTGCCAGATCATAAGGCCCATGGTAAGTAGCTTGAGCCTTTACCTGGTGTGAATGGCTAGTTATTGAAGGATTAAGAGGGAATTGACATGAGGTCATATTTATACTTATGTATAAAATGGGCTATAGTTATACAGGTGTGATGGTGCAATGCCCAAGATGGTGGTCTTAGATAGTGAAGGGGGCCTGTTAGAGAGGGGGAGATTCCAGGGGCCTTTGAGGGGCTAAGAACTCTACATGTATGTGGCACATCTTGGGAGAATGTTCAGAGGACATCCTTGACCGCAGAAACCCAGGACTGGAGGTTATCCTGGTGATTATCAGCTGGGGAAAATGAGGCCCAGAGTGAGTGACCAGAAAGTTAGAGGCTGACCCGGAACTGAGATCTAGACCCAGTCGGTTTTGGTAACCTGACTAACCTTCTCTTTGTACCGCAGGATCCAGCGCTGCCTCCCTTTACCCTGTGCTCAACTTTCTGCTCTATGTACCCGAGCTTGCTCACTCCCCACTGTACATTCAGGACAAGGATGGGGCTCCAGTGGCCACCAACGCCTTCCACAGTCCCCGCTGGGGTGGCATTATGGTAATGGTCCTAGAGCCCCAGCTTTAGGGACAGACACATGTTCCCTGAGACTGTTCCTTCTGTTATTCCTCTGGTGTCCTCCATGGCCCAGCCTGTGGGAGGGGCAGCACCAAGGAGGTTAGAGTGCTGTGAGCTCGTCCTCTCCCCTGCCGGCCCCACAGCTTCTTATTTCTGTCACTGTTTTCTATAATACGACCCTTTTGCATGTAGCGGTTTGCACTCACTGAGGACTTCTCTGTGTGTCCATCTTAGATCTTAGCCCTGTTTATGGCAGTCTTGCAAGGCTGGGGACTTTGTTTCTCCGGTTAGACTGGGAGTTTCTCATAGGAACTCGTAAAATGGAATAAAAAATATTTTGTACTGGACTTTTGAGGGGATAATGGAGATAATTTATGAAAAGGTCCTAATAGGTTTAAAAAAAAATATTAGCTAGACCATCAGGTTTATAATTTCTAGAGACCTTAAGGTTTTTTTTTCTCCCCGCCTCCGGAGTGTCTAGGGCAGAGCTGTGAACCATCTGGGTGTGGTCCTGAGGCAACCTCCTTTCCCCCCTGCAGGTCTACAATGTGGACCCCAAAACCTACAATGGCTCGGAGCTGCCAGTGAGGGTCGAGGTGGACATGGTGCGAGTGATGGAGGTGTTCCTGGCCCAGTTGCGGTGAGGTCCTGGCTGATGCGCCTGGGGATGTTCCACTGAGTCTGACCCCAGCCTCCCTAGCTGAGTAGAATGACATCTCACCTGGCAGGGATACCTCCCCTGTGCCTACAGCTGCAGGGAAACGAAGCAAGCTTTCTAAGGATCACCTTCTTCTCCCAAGAAGGAGTAGTTGCTGACAAACTGAGAAAAAAAACAAACTCCTGAACGTCAGGTCCCTGGGGTATGATTAGGGGTGCTTAAGGAAAGAGCTATGAATTCTGATGCTAACCGCTATGTTGGTAGTGGCTGCCTGATGCCCTGTGCTGAGGATTCTAGGGCTGTGCCTAGGACGATCAGGAAAGAGGATTCTGATTGATTAGCAATGTCTGCCCTGGGTGCGGGATTAGAGAGGCACAATCACCTGTTTATCAGAAGTGGTGCTGGATCCGGGCACCTGAGTGGCTCAGTCAGGTGGGTGGCTGACTCCTGGTTTTGGCTCAGGTCACGATCTCTGGATCGTGGGATCAAGCCGTGCATTGGGCTCCACACTCAGTGTGGAATCTGCTTGTCTCTCTTCCTCTGCTCCTCCCCTGCTTGCCCCCCCCCCACTCTCTCTCTCTCAAGTAGATGAATAAAATCTTTTAAAAAACAACAAAAAAAGAAGTGGTCCTGGATCATCCCCTTAACTAAAGGCTCAGTGGTCCCATTTGTCCAAAGAGAGAGTAAGAAGGATGAGGGGATTAAGCTAGGTATTACCAGAAATCTTGTTGCCATGGGACCTTTTTTCAAACAAGATCTTAGAAATCTAATCCAGAAGCAGGTAAAAGCAAAAACACTGGTTAAAATGGGGCTTGAGGCTGTGTTTTGCTGAATGTTGCCACTTACCTCTCCGAGACCCCGAGGCACTTCCCTATGACATCCGTGGTTCTGGGTAAGACTGAAAATCTTCCTCGTTATTCTAGGAAGCTTAGCCATCTTCTACTCCCAGCCTTCCTGACTTCACTCTTCCTACAGGCTGCTCTTCGGGATTGGACAGCCCCAGATACCTCTGAAATGCCTGTTTTCAGGGCCCAAGAGTGAAGGGCTAACGATCTGGGAGCTCGATCGGCTGCTCTGGGCTCGGTCAGTGGAGAACGTGGCCACGGCCACCACCACTCTCACTTCCTTGGCTCAGCTTCTGGGCAAGATCAGCAACATTGTCATCAAGGACGATGTGGCATCTGAGGTGAGTGGGCAGGGGATGGATTCTGTGACAGGACCCAGAGTGGCCAGCAAGGGCCAGGGTGTGGTGTGAGACCAGAGCCAGACGAGGCCCAGGGTGTGTGTGGGCATACATCTGGGAGTGCCCCAGGTTTCCTCTAGGGGGCAGGACACCAGATGGGGTGTGAGGTTTTAAGCTGGCACAAAAAAGATACACTGTAGCCCTTTTATACTGATCTCCATATCCTGGGCAAACTCCAGGCAGTGCAAATACAGTAAGACCCAGTCCCACTCCTGCCCCAATACCCCTCTGGTGCCTAGGTCTTAATGGTATCCCCCTGCCCACTTCCTAGGTGTACAGGGCTGTAGCTGCAGTCCAGAAGGCGGCAGAGGAGTTGGCCGCTGGGCACCTAGCCTCTGCCTTTACTGCCAGCCAGGAAGCTGTGACGTCCTCAGAGCGTGCCTTTTTTGATCCCTCGCTCCTCCACCTCCTCTATTTCCCGGATGACCAGAAGTTTGCCATCTATATCCCGCTCTTCCTGCCTATGGCCGTGCCCATCCTCCTGTCCCTGGTCAAGATCTTCCTGGAAACCCGCAAGTCCTGGAAAAAGCCTGAGAAGAGAGACTGAACAGGACAGCAGAATCTCAGTAGGAAGCCTTCCTTTCTGGCCAGAATGGGAGGTGGGAGATTGAGAGGCATATAAACGGGGCCTGCCGTGAAGGACTTAGCTCCAGTAACCAAAGTACAACACTCCAAGCGGGGTTCATCTTTCCTTCCCTTCCCATTCCGCTAGCTCAGGTTCCCCCCACAACCTTTGTGCCCTCCTCTCCCCTTCCCTCCAGAAGACGTGTCATTTGGGTCTCCTTACCTGGCTTAAACTTGAAGGCCCTTTCCTGTCTCCCACCGGAGCAGGGACAGTTTGTTGTGCTTCTGTCCTGTTCCTCGAGGTCCTCTTGCACTCAGAGGGAGCCTTAGGGGAAAGCCCTGGGTTGGATTCCAGCCCCCTCCCCTCCATGCTTCTCTCTAACCCCTCAGAGAGAGCCCTAGCACTGCTCTCTTGGAAGGGGCCAGGTCGCCTCTGGGGCCTTCTCCCTCCCTCCCATCCCTCCCGGTTGGCTGTGCCTTTTGGGTATAGCCTGATGCTGAGCATGTGGCCGAGTTTCCCTTCACCCTTTTATAGGGTTAGTGTGGTACAGTGGGGAAGGTTCCAGACTTGGGATCAAGCATGCCTGAATTCAGACCCTTGTTTCTGTACCTTCTGTACTTAACATCTGGGGAGCACTGAATAAGCCACTTAATCTCCCTGAGCCTCAATTTTTCATTTGTTCAAATAGCACTAATGATTCCTCCCTTACAAGGTGGTTATGAGGATTAAATGTGATAAGCATACGAGAGTGTCAGGTATATTTTAGGCTCTCAATAAACATTGGTCGAATGTTAATTGGAATGATAAGAAGTACGAGCATACCTTTCATTCTTCATTTGTGTCCAAGTAATGGTTTCCTGCCAACTGTCCTGGGTGCCTGGGCCCACCTTGCTTCTACCTGGCCATGTGCCCTAGAGAGAGGCCCCACTTCCCTGCCCTGGAGGGCCCTGTGGTGGTGAGTCGCCTAGGCTGTTGTCCCTTAGCACGTACAAGGTTGCCCAACAAAGCTGTTAGCATCTACTTCTGCCTTTTTCTCAGGGGGTCTGGGAGGGAATAGCTTGTGCCAGTATAAGCCTTTAAATACAAACTCATTCATAAATTCATAAAAAGAATATATTAAGCACAGTTGTAACTGCTAGGTATTATAAGAGAACAGACAGGATCTCTGCTTCCACGGAACTGATCTTTTAGCGGGGAGAGTCAATGAACAAAAACTAATTTCAGATCCTGCATTAGAAGGAAAAAACAGGCTGATCAGATGGGGACCTGCAGCTAGTGCTCTAGATTGGGTGTTGGTGGGGGGGCGGCTTTGAGCAGATGACATTCGAACTAAGACCAGAAGAGGAAACCATCTGGGGGAAGAGCATCCCAGGCAAAGATCTTGAGACGGGAACTCGCTTGAGGGGCAGATGGCAGAACAGAGTGGCGACAGCGCAGCGAGTATGGAGAGGTAGACAGGACTCCTAGTACCTAGTGAAAAAGTGAATGAAGCCCAAGGCGAGGCCCCGCCCAGCCCCAGGGGAGTGATCCCAGGTTGGTGCGCCCGCGGCCTCTCGGCGGGGTGGGCGGGGCCCAGAGCTGGCCCACCCCTGGGGGCGTGGCGGTACCTGGGGCCCCGGCCAGGGGCGGGGCTGCGGACGCTCCCCCTTCTCTTCGTTCCAGCCGGCGCAGGCAGCCGCCTCGGCAGCAGGCGAGCTGCGGCCCCGCGAGGCCATGAAGGTGAAGAAGGGCGGCGGCGGGGCTGGTACGGGGGCGGAGCCCGCTCCAGGGGCCTCGGGCCCGAGCGTGGAGCCCAAGCCCGAGCCGCAGCTGCAGGAATCCGAGTCCGGGTCCGAGTCGGAGCCCGAAGCTGGCCTGGGGCCCAGGCCGGGGCCGTTGCAGAGGAAGCAGCCGATCGGGCCAGAGGACGTGCTGGGGCTGCAGCGGATCACCGGCGGTGAGCACCGGCGGGGCAGCGCCGCCCGCGGTGGGAGGGCGGGAGGGAGAGAGCGCGGGAGGGGGCTCTCGCGGAGCCCGGAGCCTGGGCCCCCGCCCCCTTTCCCGCCCTACCACCTTCCCCTACCTCCCCTCCCCCACCCGGGTGCCCCTCGCCTGAGTTCCCTACCCTTCTGCCTCCGAGCGTGAGATTTCCATGTTCCCTCTTCCCTTGATCTCCTTGTGCCCACTTCTTCTCCCTTTAGACATTTATTTTCAGCCTACTCCTTCCTTCCTGAGGAGGCCATCCCCCTATCCCATGGTGGAGGTCGGGCAGCAGCTGCAACTGTGACCCCTTCCCCACGGAGCCGTCACAGCCCTTTGAGGCTTTTCTCTGCAATAATGAGGATGGGTGCTAAGTGCTATCTGTCCTCAGTCCCCACCCTGGAGGCTAGGCAGAGGCTGAGTTACTTAGGTGACTTTAAGACCCTCCAGTCTCCCTGACCATTAAATGCCCTCACTCTGGGTCCCCCCAGGAAGCCTCCGGCCATCCTCCAGCCCCAGGGAAGGACCTGGGCAGGAAGCTTCAGTGGGTTGGTCTGAGCCCTCTCAAGGGAGTAGGTTACTGCTCCCTGCACCCTCCCCCCCTACCGCCTTAGCCTGTCTTCTTCCGGGAGGCCTAGTCTCTGCTGTGGTTTAGTTTCTGAACTGAGCTGCCTGGGTGGAAGTCCCAGCTATGACATGTAATTGGCTGTGTGACCTTGGGCAAGTAATTGCACCTCTCTGACCATGTTCATCTGTAAAATGGGGATAACAGCACTTACTTCATAGGGCTGCTGTGGAAACCAGTTTTCTGATTTTGCTTAGTGCCTGGCCTGCTGTGTATGCTCTGTAAATAGGGCTCTTTTGTCAGTAGTACTGAGGGCCCCACAGGACTGCTCACGGCTGCTGCCTGGAGGCAGACAACTGGGCATTCAGGGCCCGGGAGGAGGTTACCACAGTCAGGGAACAAGGGCTAGGAAGCCTCGTGCCAGAGGCAGTGGCTGAGCCTCAAAGAACAGAGGCATTTGGAGAGAGAGTGGCCCTCTACCTTAGCTTCATTCTTCAGTAATCCTGCTCCGGCTACCTCTGGGAGAGCAACTTTTGGAACCCCTCACTAGTGCTGGGGGGGGGGCAGGTGCTGGAATGGGCCTGAGCCCTGGCGTTGGGGGAGCAGCAGAGCCTGAGGCTGCCAGCTGGAGCTGTGGAGGGGACTGTAATGGCAGATCTAGCTAGGCCTGTGCATCTGAGTCCCTGGGGGACCAACTTCTCCCTCCTCTCAGAGCCAGGCAGCAGCCATTCTTGGCTGGGCCCCCAGAGCACTGAGCTGCCTTGCCCAAGCAGACAGTAGCAAAGGGAGGGGGCCTGGACCAGTCTGATGTTCGTGCCAGTTGAGCTGGAACTGGTAACAGCAGCATTTAGGATGGGGGCAGAACTTACAAGGTTTGTGGAGGTCAGGCTGACCTGTCTGGGTCTTCGGTAACTTTAGAGGTTATTTTGCGACTCTGGGGGCGCCCAGCCCATGTCACTGCCGTGTGTCCCCTAATTTGGAGGAGATTCAAAGCCCTTAGACATGGGGCATCTGTGAGGAAGAGCAGTGGAAGGGGCTTCCTGGGAACTCTTTACTCTCTAGAAGCTGAGAACCAGGTTCCAGGGATCTCTATCCTGGCACCCCCTGGTCTCCTTTGACCCTAATCACACAGGTCTGAGTTTTGCTCCTCCTGGATTATTGGCCCTGAATCCAGCTTAGGAAGATATTTGTGGCAGAAGGCAAGGGGGTGGCAGTTGTGTTCTGAGCCTTCGGCCACTCTGCCCCTTTATCTGGCCTGACCCTGGTCCCAGGCCTCATCCTTCCCTTGGCAGACGGGAGGGTGTGGGCGCCGCATTCTGAGCCAGGGGCATCCCACTTCCCTCACTTCCTCTAAGGACAAAAGGGCTGCTAATTCAAGGTGTGGTAGAAGAGACTGAGGGCAGACCTAAGAACTTAGCCCAGCATTCGAGGAGAGGCTCAAAGAGCAGAAGAATGTGGAGAAGGAAGGACATTCCCAGGAGCTGGAGCTGGGCAGCTAGGATTTTGCTCCCAGTTCTGCTACTTCTTTCCCTTGTGCCCCGCACCTTCTTTCAGCATCTTTGGACTGGTACTTACTTTCTGTTTAAATAAGGTGTGTCGAGGGTGAGGTGAGGGCTGCTCACTGGCATTCCTCCTCCTTCTCTCTCTCTCCACCATGGACAGTGGTTGACAGGCCAGGGATCTAGCCTCTCCCCTTAAGCCCTGCTGGACCCTAGGATGCCAGGAGGCTACCAGGAGGGCTTCCTGGAGGGGGCCGCACTGGGCTTGGGGAAGAGAGAAGGACTTTACATTCACTTCCTCTTCCTGCCTCAGAGGAATAGGAGGTGGCCCAGGGGCCTGGAGGGTGATTTCCGGGCCTCTGTCAGGGAGGATGTGATGGCCTGCCGGCTGACAGCACCAGACCTACCATTGCTCCTTTCAGTTTGCAGGGGCCTCCCTGAGCACCTACAGTTGTTGCTGGACCAGGCCCTGATGTTCCTAAGCAAGCATCCTCAGCCACGGCTCACCACTGTGTCCCAGTTCCTCTTCTGGGCCCGAGGACTCCCTTTCCCCCGCGCACACACCCACTTCCTGGCTTTGCTTGTACTCTTCTCTCTGGGGGTGGCTCAGAGCTCAGGCTAGGTCGATGAGTTTGAGGGGGTTCCCTCCATTTGCTAAGACTTCCTCCCATTTGGAGATCAGCAGGGGATGGGAGCAAAGGTGGCCCCCTTCCCCCAATATTCCAGGCTCTGGGCTTGAGTCAGCAGAGCTTTGGCTAAGCTGCTTAAGGGAGCTGGGCTTATATAAGCCGCTTATGGGGAGAGGAGGGGGTTGGGGGGGATAAACCTTAGAGGGGTTGTTTGCCTGCCCTAGCACAACCTAGGTCAGGGAAGTCCTTGCCTTGACACCTCCTAGAGGTAGCACCAGGGGCAGCTATGTGGCGGGGGGTGTGAATGTTCTCCGGGTGAAGTACTGTGTTTCTCCTGAGGTGGAGCTGTGTCACGCTCTTTAGCACGAGGTTCTCAAAGGCCAGGTCTGTATCCCTCTCTAGCTGGGGTTCCTTGTTAGGTTGGAGACCCATCAGGCTCACAGTCACTGAGCTGGCCCCACCAGAGCAAAGGCTGAAATAAGGCCCCACAACTCCAGGATGGAAAGGAGACTGAGTAGGGGGGTGACCTTGTCTTCTACCCTCCTCCTTCACTCTGCCCCTCCCTGACCTCCGAGACCTCAGAGGATAGAGCTGTTTGTCCCTCATTAGAAGCTGGGACTCCATTCTCTCTGGAAGGCAATGACCTTCTGGAATCAGAGAAAGTGGTAGCTAGTTTGGGGTCCCCCAAAGGCTGAGCTTGGCAGCTGGGGCTTCTGGGCGGGTCCCTTTTTTGCTTAGCTGCCTGTCTTCCCTAGACTACCTGTGCTCCCCCGAGGAGAATATCTACAAGATCGACTTCATCAGGTTCAAGATTCGAGACATGGACTCAGGCACTGTCCTCTTTGAAATCAAGAAGCCCCCAGCCTCAGGTGAGTGGTCTGGCTGGGTAGGCCATCAACAGAAGGATGAGGTGGGCGAGGGCTGTGAAGCAGGTTGCCCAGGGACTCGTCAGGTGGCAGAGGAGTCACAGAAGAGCTGGGGCTGGGCCTCTGCTTTTCTTTCCCATCTGTTTCTGGGGCTGGACATTTTGGGTGGACAGTCTGGCCCCTTCGGTCCCTGCCAGCCTGCCCTCTGCAGGCCTTCCTGGGAACTGCAGTCCCAGAGGCCCCAGGCCTCTGTCTCCTGCCCCCCCCCCCAACCTCAATTGAATTTGGTGACCTGCTGACCTAGAAACTACCCCCCCTTCCTGGGGTGGGGAACCAGTTGGCCAAATGTCTGAATCCTCAAGGTGCATCAGAATCTCCTGGGGGAATTTTTTAAGAATTCAGACAGATGGGGGCCCTGGGATGGGAACCCTGGGTGGGCCCGGGGCCCTGGCCTGAAGCCCTCTGAGCCCCAGTTGGGGTACATTACAGAGCGGTTGCCCATCAACCGGCGGGACCTGGACCCCAATGCTGGGCGCTTTGTTCGCTACCAGTTCACGCCTGCCTTCCTCCGCCTGAGGCAGGTGGGAGCCACGTGAGTCACTGGATGGAGGTGGGGTGGGAGGTGGGCAAGGGCTGGGGATAGGGGTGAGAGTGGGGAATGAGTTCTTACTGAGCCTTTCTTTTTTGGGGGTGGTGTCTATCTGGAGCCTTGCAGCCTGACTTCAAGGCCAAGCTCAGGTCTGCCCTCTCCTATCTGCCAGGGTGGAGTTCACAGTGGGAGACAAGCCTGTCAACAACTTCCGCATGATTGAGAGGCACTACTTCCGCAACCAGCTCCTCAAAAGTTTTGACTTCCACTTTGGATTCTGCATCCCCAGCAGCAAGAACACCTGCGAGCACATCTACGACTTCCCCCCTCTCTCTGAGGAGCTGAGTGCGTGGGAGGGGCCGTGGGGGTCTGGGGGGAGGCAGGGAAGACTAGAGAGACCAAACTGGCGGGGGAGTGTGGTTCTGACCCCTTTCTCCTGCCCTGGGTCTCTTTTGTTTGGCTGCCATTCCTATGCCACCGGTAGGGAAACTGAGGTTCAAAAAGGCTGGGGGAACTTTGTGAGGTGGAGGGAGGTCTGAGGGTTGTTCAGCTTGTCCCCATCCCACAGTCCCAAAGCCTCCTTGGCAGGGGCCCCGGCTCAGGCTCCTGACCTTTGCCCCAATTGGCGGGGCCTCTCTTGCAGTCAGTGAGATGATCCGTCACCCATACGAGACACAGTCTGACAGCTTCTACTTCGTGGATGACCGGCTGGTGATGCACAACAAAGCAGACTATTCCTACAGTGGAACACCCTGACCCGCAAAACCAGCCCCCTGCCCCAGGAGGGTCCTGGGCCCTTAGCTGTGTCCTCCCCAACACTCACCTCTCAACCCGAGGTCTTCTGCCTGGGGAGTGGTCCGAGAGCCCTGGACCCCCAAGTTGGCGATGGGAGGGAGGGTACCTAATGTCCCCAGTCCAGGACTCTGAAGCCCGTGGGGTGGGAGTGGGGTAGGAGGGCTGTCTGCCTCCATGTCCAGGAAGGCCTCCTAGGAGAGGAGTAGCCAGGACTTCCGGACAGCCTAGCTGGTCCTCTGGGACCCAGGTTTAAGAGTAGTGTTTTGCTATCCAGGCTTTGGCAAGGTCAGGGCAGGGACCTGTTCCCTGTTCCTTGCCTGCCACCAACAGGCTATTTAGGATATCCATTGGAGTGGGGGGCTGGTCTGGCTGCCAAGATTCCTGAGGGAGCCAGGACCTGGCCCAGCCCTGGCTCCAGCCCTAGCCCTTACCATCGGGGCCCGAGCTACTGCCTAAGGTGTGGGGGGGATCCCTCCAGACTGTGGCCTGTGATAGGGCCTGGACCAACTGTATATAGTTTTCAATAAACTCTCTCCTTTTCTGTTCTTCGGCTGTGAGCCCGCATGTGTGTATGGGGAAGGGGTGGAGTTGGGGGTGGGGCAATAACATGGCCCCCAGGTCATCCTGTCCACTAATCCTCTATACCCTGGTGTCACACTCAGCATCTCGAGTCAGATTTAGCATATGTTGCAGCCAGAAGGGGTTTTTCCTTTGTTAAAGATGGAGACCCAGACTGTGAGAAGGGAAGCTTTGTCCCAAAGTCATAGCCAGCTCTGGCAAAACAGAGGCTGGGACAAAGGCCCTCAACTCTAGGGTAGACGGAAGGTGTGTGTGGAGGGGGTGGTCTGGTTCTCTAGAGCACCTTTCCCCACCCAGAGACCACTAGGACTGCTAACTAGGTTGTGCACTGAGCCCTCATCAGAGAGACAAGGTGGACATGGTTTTGGCTCAGGTCCAGGGGAGCATCCCCTGGCCTGGCTGGCCTGTACAGGACGCTGCCGCTGGCCCCTAGCACCACCCCAAACCCAGAAGAGCTCTTAATTTCCTTAGTGGAGGAAATGGAGAACTGGGGGTAGATAGAGAACTCACACCCTACTGTTCTCAGGCACTAATTTGGATATGCCTGGTGACCACCCTCTCTGGGCTGAGACTTAACTCTAAGATACCTATAAGTGCCAGGATTCCTCTGGGTTCCTTGGAGCCCTGGCTGGGCAGCACTCTGGGAATTCTAAAATGAGTGAGACACGAACACACACTTGTTCCTAGGAATAAGATGGACTGGGCCTACAGGGAGGGGAGTGGGAGTCATCCTGTTTGGAGGGATCTGGGGAGGACCCTTGGAGGAGACATCTGTTCCCAGCAGGACCACGGACACTCAAGATGATTGGCTGGAAGAGGCAGGATGAGCGTTGAAGCATAGGGAACAGCATAAATCAGGGGTCTGGAGGCAAGATGGATCAGATGTCTAGGGGAAAGTGGATATTTATGATGTGAAAGGAAGACAGGTCTTCTGGAGCCTGTAGTCCCGTTGATAAGACTTCTCCAGCGGAAGGTGGGAGGGTTAATCAGGATGACCCAGTCAGATTATCTCTGGCCGCTGAGAGAAGGCTGGATTTGAAGGAGCAAGACTAACAGCCGACACACACTGAGTGCCAGGCCTGGGGCCACGTGTTAACTTAGACTGTTCACAGTTGCTTCTCAGGCAGGCACTGTTATTATGCCCATTTCACAGGAAGTGTGGGCCTAGAGGGATGAATGTGTGTGGCCAAAGCTGTGTGTCTATTCAGTGGCAGGGTCATGGCTCTAACCCCACAGTGTGGCTCCAGATCACAGACCCTCACAGCAAGCAGAGGGGCCCTCGGGAGGGTGGTGCAGGAATTTGGGCTGACAGCCAAAGGGAACCTGAACTCAGTCAGTATCCACGTAGATGGCGAGAAACAGATGAAGTGGAGATTTTCAGAGGGAAGATTTCCAGAACTGGCGGCTGATGGGATGAGACGGCCAGAGACAGGAAGGAGTTGAAGCTGAAGCTTGGTCTGGGGCCTGAATGTCGGGGTGGGGTGGGGAGTGGGAGAGCTGTCACGGGGCTTGGGAATCCAAGTTGGATCAGGACGGGGACTGGGGGAGATGATCAGGTTGGGACCTGCTGGCATGTGCATACAGATGTCCTGAAGGAGGTGACCAGGAAGAGACAGGAAATTCAGGCCCTGAGACCAAGAAGTGGGTGAAGGCTGGAGACGGTGATCCTTGGAGGTCAATGGCCACAAGATGGTTGCTGAAGCTGCAATGATGGCTGAATTATGGGGTTGGCCCTCACACCGAGAGTCCCATGTACTTTGGGCCTGGAGGAGGAGTTCCGGCTAGGAAGAGTCTTGGCCCCCTGTCTCCTTGGAAGTCTTCATGTCTCTGGCACTGGTCTGCTGCCAAGGGTGCACCTTGCTGCATCTGGTTCCCGGCACTTCCCCTGAGAATGTAGAGGGTCCCTGGGCAATAGAAGGAGGGAGAAGACGGGGTAAGGGTGAATCTGGTCCTGGCTCTGATGTTGACGAGCTGGAAGGTCCATATGGACCTGGCTGGATCTGGGCCTCAGATTTCATTTCTCTGCTGTGGTCCAGATTTCTTGGCTTTGACTCTTCAGGAATTGTCACATGGACCCTGCCACTGGGTCGAGCAAGAAAGCCCGAGAGACCCACTATTTGTGCCTACCCAGGCTGGTCATGGTATGGTGCACGTTAGGACTGCCAAACTCATGATGAAATATTGAGATGCTTCCCTTCCAATGGTAAAAAATTGCTAGCTGCAACCCCAGCACCTTCCTCTCTGCCCCAGGCCCTCCTGTTAAGAGCCACCATCCATCCCTTACCACCCTGTTAATGAAAACAAGGGTGCTTTACCTTTTTGTGTGTTATGGACCCCATTGTTATCGTCTCCTGAAGCCTAGAAACAGTAAGGGTCTTATGTGTACAAAATATGCGGTAATCCTAAGTATTTTAGGTATTTAAAAACTGTGTAATAGGAATCTACATATCTATTCTGCGATACCTGTAATATAATATGAGAACATCTGTGATTTTGAATCTACAATTTCTCTACCTTATGACAATGTCACAGATTCTTCTTCTTCTTTTTTTTTTTTTTAAAGATTTTTATTTTACATATTTGACAGAGAAAGATCACAAGTAGGCAGAGAGGCAAGCAGAGAGAGAGGAGGAAGCAGGCTCCCTACTGAGCAGAGAGCCCGATGTGGGGCTTGATCCCAGGATCCTGAGATCATGACCTGAGCTTTAACCCACTGAGACACCCAGGCACCCAGTTACAGATTATTTTATAGCTATTGTGATTTGTGACTGACATTTGTAATGGAGGGAAATACTAAGTTTGAGGTTGAGATGAGTGACAATGAAGGTATGATTTCTTCATCCAGCTTTTTAAGAAACTTCATTCATGGGGCGCCTGGGTGGCTCAGTGGGTTAAGCCGCTGCCTTCGGCTCGGGTCGTGATCTCGGGGTCCTGGGATTGAGTCCCGCATCGGGCTCTCTGTTCAGCGGGGAGCCTGCTTCCTCCTCTCTCTCTCTCTGCCTACTTGTAATCTCTCTCTGTCAAATAAATAAATAAAATCTTTAAAAAAAAAAAAAAAAAAAGAAACTTCATTCATTTATTTATTTATTTATTTTAGAGAGAGAGAGCGTGAGCAGGGGTGAAAGGAGGAGCAGAGGGAGAGGGAGAAAGAGAATCTCAAGTGACCTTGCACTGAGCACAGAGCCCGAAGCAGGGCTTGATCTCACAGCTGAGGGGCCGACCGAGCCACCCAGGCACCCCTGTTCATCCAATTTAATGAACCCATGAACTAACCAATTTTAGAACCCTTCTGTTTAGAGCCACTCAACACCCCCGCCCCCGCCAGAAAGAAAAGGCTAACTCCCCCAGAGCGGAGCACTTCCAGACCCTGCATCTGTTCAGCTCACATCCTCAAACGGTGACTGTTTGTTGTGAGATGACCAGCAGGGGGCAGCCTATGAATGGGAGAGCGGCTGCAGTCCTTTCAAGTTTAAGGGCGGGTCTGGTTACGAAAAGAAACTCAGAGACCCCAAATTCTTTTTTTTTTTTTTTTTTTTTTTTTTTTTTTTTTTTTAAAGATTTTATTTATTTATTTGACAGAGAGATTACAAGTAGGCAGAGAGGCAGGCAGAGAGAGAGAGGAGGAAGCAGGCTCCCTGCTGAGCAGAGAGCCCGATGCGGAGACCCCAAATTCTGTTTGCCACCTGCCTTACTTGTGTGGGCGCCAACTGCCTTGTAGATGCGCTCAATGGGCCCACAGGACTGAGGTTTTACTCTGGAGGAGATCTTGATCTCTGCTCACCGCTGGAGCCGGAGGTGTAGGGTAGGGGCTTCACAGAGAGTCTCCCCCCACCCCTTCCCTCTATAGTCAGGGCTAGGCTGAGGGAGGTGGGTCTTCCTTTTGGGTGCACCGGCTGGCCCTGTCTCCCCCAGCTGCCGACTGTGCCCTATCCCTCTAGTCCTGGACACAGGCTCTCAGGGAGGGTGGAGGCTGAGTAGGGCCCTGACCCCCCAGAGACCACCTTCCAGGGCCAGCAGTGTCCGCAGTACCGGGCTCCCTTCCAGTCACCTCACCCGTGGAACCCGTAGCTCCCACCAGGGAAATGAGGACAGGAAGTTATGACCCGGACAGGGAAGAGACCCCTTCCTGTGTGAAGAGATGGTGGGGTTCAAGGAGGAAAGCAGTGAATCTCAGTAAGAAGGGGTTGAGGGTGGGAAGGGAATCATCTTCCTTCTTAGGGGCAGAACTGCTTCCTTGGATCTTTCTGGACGTTCTCCTGGGAAGAGGCCCCGCCTACCTGCCCTCTCTCGCCCTCCTCAAGCTGGTCCAGAAGTCTTCCTGGGTGCCTCACTCATTGGATTTGGAAACTTCACAGTACAGAATGAGGGTCGGGGTGACATCCCAGACCAGGGTGTCTACAGAAAGGCCTGGCCTTTCTGCCCAGGGAGGGGAAATCTGGAAATGAAGCCTCAGGAGCCAAGACCACAGGCACTTGCTTTATTGTTCTAGGTCAGGGGAAAACTGCAGGCTGTCTAGCGATCTGCTTGTGCCTAACCAAACCCAGGCCAACCTCTGAGGATTTCTGTCACCCCTGGGTGCAGGGTAGGCTGAAGCTCCCACTCGGTGGGGGTTAGACTCTCCAGTAGGGCATGGTGGCTGACTAGGCCACATCCCCAGCTCTGGGCTACATCGTGGGTCTGCCAAACAGTCAAAGAGAGGCGGGTGTCGGCCACCACACACACCCCCTTCCCACCCCTGCCAGCCTATGTCAGGCTCTCCTTCCCTGAATGCCCAGGCTGCCTGGGCCAGTGGAAAGTCATTAGTAAGTTGGGAACTAAACTACATGAAGTTCTTCCAGAGAAGGAGTGAGATTGTTGTGCCCTGGAGAGGCCCTTCCAGAGCCCAGGGCTGGGAGAAGAGGACACTCTGAAATTTCTGAGGGCAAGGGCTTTTCCAAACACTTTGTGCCAGAACTGGGCTCAGTTTGGTCCTGGGGTGGCCGTTACCTCTCCTGTGTGGCATTCTGGGGGAGGTCAGACAGAGCAGACACTGAGGCTGGGTGGAGCCTGGCCAGGTGGGTGCCCTGAACAGCAGCCCCTTGGGGGACCCACAGACAATTTGGGGAGAGGCTGTACAATGACTCCTCCCTGACAGGCTGCTGGGATGAAGATGGGAGAATAAATACAGGGGCCTTCCGGGAGAGAACATGTTAGAAGGGGCCAGGCCTGCAGAGCATGCGGACATCAGAAGAGGGTTTCCAGGTGGTCTTGGATCTCACACAAGGACCTGGGCCCTCAGCTGTCCGTCACGTCAGAAGTGGAGTCAGACTCTCGGTGATGCAGTTCTGATTCTTCTGGATAGTAGGTATGTGGGTGCGTGTGGGTTTGATTTGACTGTCTGTGTGTGTGCACACATATTATGCAGGACGTAAGTGTGGATGAGTGTGAGCTAGGGAGGGTGTGTTCTTTCCTCGCCTGCACACTCGGTCTCTGGGGATCCTGAGTGAGGAGCTGGCTCCCCAGATGGCAGAAATGTGTGAGAGGTGGCATTGGGGGGTACCTTCTTCACCCCCAAGCTGCCAGCTGACAATCAGTTGGCTTGGTGGCTTAGGGGACAGGGCTGGTTTTCCTTCCTTGACCTTTAAGGTGGGCCCCATGTGGGCGGCCAGCGGGGATGTCCAGGCCGGATGGAGGCCAGAGTGGCTGCTGGGCGTGGCTCAGGCTAGGGCCATGGGCTTGGAGCTGGGGCTGAGGTACACAGAGGGGCCGGCAGGGGCCGCGGAGGGTGTGGGCTCCAGCTCCATGAAGGCCGAGTAGAGGGTGGTGAGGTGCAGGTCACCCAGTGCCCCGGAGGCCCCACTGCCGGGTGGTCCCAAGTCGCCGGCCCCGCTGCCTGTCTCTGCCAGACAGGGCCCTGGGGGGAAGCTATGGGGTGGGGGAGGAGGTGGTGGCATTGAAGAGGATGTTGGAGATGAGGTCACCAGTACCAAGGGGTCAAGGGCCAAGCTGTCATCCTTCAGCTGTTCCCACAGGTTTCCTAGTTGGGGAGAGAACAGGAGTCACTGGGAGGTACCGAGGAACCCTGTGGACCCCCACCCCTTGGCTCTTACATGCTAAAAAGACCATTGTTGGGGTGACCTTGACCAGGGAACAGACTGTTGGCCCCAGGGAGTAGCTGGAACCCTCCGATTCCTCTGCCATAGCTTAGATGATCTCCGGGGCTCTTATTTTGCAGTGGGGGTGGGGGGTAGCCAAGGACTTGAGAGCTGGCCCTTTGAAAGGAGGGATGTCTGTGCTGTGCACTCCCGAGTTAGCCTGCAGAGGGAGCCCTGGTGCTCTTCCCCCTCGCTGGTGCCCAGGCTTCCAAGGAAGGCAATCTGCAGTCAAGACCAAGGATCTTCTAACAGTACTCCTCGGGACCCGATGAAGTCCTCCACTGCAGGCCCCAGGGAGAGCAGAGCCTGGAGCAGAGACTCTAGGGAGGAGTCATTGCTGCTACCCCGTCCTCCTCTCTGGGCTGTGGATCTGCATTGTGGCAGGCCAGGGCCTGGGCATCAGCGCTGCAGGGATGGAGGAAGGGGGTCGGACTAAACCCCAGACTGAACTTGGCTGCTTGGGTTCCAATCCTTAATCTCCTTCTTCCTAGCCAAGTAACCTTGAATAAGTTACTTAACCTCCATGTGCTTTTGTGAAAGGGGTTTAATAATCCTTCCTCTGGTTCGAGAGGCCCAGAGGAGAGGGGGCCCGTGAAGCTGATGGTCCCCGGTGAGTGCTGCTCCCCACTTCTGGCTACTTCTGGGCTGAGGCTCTAACTGTGCATTCCTAACAAGTTTACCAAGACCTGGGCTCCAGGACCAGGAGCTCTGTAAGGGTCAGCAGTCTCCAGCTGCCTATGGATGTCCTCAATCACCCCCGTGCTCCCAGAGGGTCTAAGGCCTGGGTCAGCCACCTCCTCCAAGCCTCCCGGGGCCAGGACCAGGGACTGGGCACCCACTGGAGTTTAGGTCTGAACGGATGGACTTGGCCGTGTGCAGAGATGGGGCGGGCAAGGTGGAATGGACTTGATAGAACCCCTCCCCAGATTCCTATCCCACAAATCTCGGCAGGGCCTGCCTAGTTCTGAGGTCTTGCATTCTTCCCCGGGGGGAACACCTTTCTCCTTCTGCCCTAAAAGATGAGTGAGAAAACGCAGCCGCTTCTTGGAATGTTCAGATGGGCAGTCGCTCCCAGCCACTATTCAATGGCACACTGGACTTTTTCCCAGCTACCTGGAGCTGGGAGTGGTTTGATGATGGGGTCCATTGCAACATGTTCAGGGGTAGCAGAAGGAGGGGAGTGGGAGCAAGGACATTTCTCTCTGCCCCTTGGCACCCCTGGCTGGCTAGGGACTTCTCCGTTTCAACTGACCAGAAACCTGGCAGCTAGCTAGGCCCCAGCCTGGAGACTTGGAGGGGATGGGCCACACCGTTGGACGCACCTCTCCAGCCCTTTCCCACCTTCCCTTTTCCGCCCCCAGCTCACCCTGGAAGTCAAAGTCGGTGAGAGAGGGGTTGATGGCGTCCAGGTCAGTGCTAAGGTCTCCGTCTGGGAGCAGAGGGTCCTGCATGGTCCTGGCCGGGGAAGGCTCAGCCAGGAGCTTGGCACTGTGGCTGGGCGGGGTGTTGGCGGGCAGAGGCGAGTCCTGGGGTGTGCCTGGCTGGGCCCGCAGCTCCAAGTGCCCATCCGGCTGCGGGAACAGCGGCTGTGGAGGTCCGGGAGGGGGCAGGCCCGGTGAGAGGTGCGAGTATGTCTGCCCATAGCAGGAGGACACGTGTCCCCCAAGTAGGTCCTGCAGGGGGTTCTTGCCGGGAATGGGGCCCGGAGCTGGGTGGATGGAGTGCAGTGGCTGGGAGAGCCCAACTGGAGGGGCCAGGGGCCGGATGGGGCCTGAGCTGGTCAGCCCAGGGGGTGGGCAGCCCAGCAGTGGGGAGCCCAGCTTCTCCCTCTTCTCTCCAATGAGGCTATCCAGCTCTTCTGCGAAGGCCCGAGAGAGAAGAGAGAGGGACACCGTGAGACCTCCCTTTCCCCACAAGCCCTCTCCCCAGCCTTGGAACCACTCAGACCTTCACTCATTGATAAATTCTCTTTGCTCAGCTTCTCTCCCTCTCCCCCTCCCCTCTACTGTCCCCCTCGCCCTGCTCTTAGGTGCACCACGCCCTTCCTTGCGTTGCCCCCCAGCCTCTCACCCGGCTTGGCCATGCTCTTGCGCACGGCGATAGGGTCTTTCCTCTTCCACTTCTGCAGTTCCTCCTGCATCTTGTCGATTTTAGCCGGATTGAGGGCCCACAGGCAGCCCTTGCGAGAGGAGCTTCCCGATTTGTTCTCTACCTTCTCAAAACATTTGTTGAGAGAGAGGTTGTGGCGGACAGAATTCTTCCAGCCATCGGGTGCCGTCTGCCGGAGCAGAGCAGAACAAGGTCAGGGTCAGGGTCAAGTAGCCAGAGCCAGGTCTGGGCTCCAGAAAACTCCTTTGCCCTCTGGGCACCTAACCGCCACCCATTCCAGGGCTTGTCGTCCTCCTCAGCACCCAGCCTGCGTCTGGCACCCTTCCGGGGTGGGGCAGGGGTGGGCAGGAATCTTGGCCGCAAATTATTTTCACCTAAAATCTGCCTTCATCCCCACCGCTGGCCGACCCTTCTGAGGACTGTCGAGGTGATTCGTACAGGAAGGGCCCGTTCCCTGTCTGGAGCTGGACCACCCCCCGCCCCGGGTCTCCAGGCCTGTGCTCCGAGCCCTGTGCCAAAAGCAAACTCACAACACCCAGGTCTCCCCAAGGAAGCTAGGGGAGGATCCTTACCCTGGGGGCTGCCTCATCCCTGCTTGGGCAAACCCTGGAGGGAAGAATGATGGGTGAGGTCGTATTTGGGTGTGTGCCCGTGTCGCATATATGTTGTGTGTACAGCTGGGTTTTGGAGAGAGAGCGAGGTGTGTGTGTGTGTTTGGAGTGGGGGGGATTGGTTATGAGTCTGTGTGTGCTTGTGCCCCTAAATATGTCTCCCTGGTGTGAGCCCGTCTCTGGGGTGTGGGCCTGTGAGTTCCTTTGAGTGCAAGGATGTGCGTGTGAGAAAGTCTCCCTGGGTGTGTGGGGGGATCCATGACTGTATGTGGGTGTGAGTGTGCGGGGGCCCCGGTGGGGAGGCCAGCCCTAGGTGGGGAGTGGGGGGGCTCGTGCCAACAGAATAAACACCCATTAGGAGGCCCGGTCATGCCACCAGTGCAGTAATTGTGCCCAGGGAGGGTTGTAAAAACCATTAGGCTGACTCAGTGGGGTGAGAGGCGGTGGCGAGGGTGCCAGTGGGCTCCCCCCATCCCCCCACCTCCAGCTCTGTCCCAGGCTCTGTGACAGTCCTAAGCCCAGCAGTGGCTGACGGGTGGGCAGAACATCGGCTCCAGCCAGTGGGGCCCCCACACCCTCAGCCCCCCGTCCCTTTTCCCTTTCAGCTTGCAGTTTCTGCTTAATGAGGGGCGGCCACGCCCTCCTCCCCAGCTCACTTGCCCCAGGGAGCAGCCGGGCTGAATCACGCCCCGCAGAACTGGGTCCTGATGCCAGCGTCACGGCAAGTCGCTGGCAGGAGCTGCTGGATTCTTTCCCAGGGGCAGCTGGCCGGGGGCAGGGGGCTGGTGGAGATGACCCCCTTCAAGGCTCCTGGGGTTCAGGAGGAAGGATTCTCGAGTCACCAGACCGGTCAGCTTGGGATTCACCTTCAACTCCCACGACAGTCCGTACTAGGAGTCAAGGCTGTGTCGCCTGACGGGCAGAGTTAATGTGCACTGGGCCCTTTTATGGGCCCATAAATCTGTGACTTTTGGGATGCCAGGGCACCCCCCCACCCCAGCCACTTCCTGTTTGGAAGAAGGATGGTCGGCAGTAGCAATTATGCCCAGTGGCTGGACACTTCCCCAGTCCCGTAGCCCTGACTCATGGGGCTACAGGACGCCCACCTCCATTGCCTGGGGCATGAGAGCTACCCACCCTAGGGTCCACTCTGTTCTTGTTGGGGAAAATGACCCTTCAAATGAAGAGTGAGCGATAAAGGGGGCCGGCCTTAGGTAGGTCAGAGGGGAAGAGTCAGAGTTGGAGGGAATGGATGAGCCGACTGGTCCAACCTGACCATTTTACAGATTGGGAAACTGAGGTCCAGGGAAGAAGGGGCCTGGCCCTAGATCACACAGAAGACAGTGAGAGAGCCCAGACTCCAGCTCTGTCCCCTTATGAAGGGCCCTGCCCAGGTCACCCTATAGAGCTGGCTTCACTACTGGGGCCTGTCCCATCCTCACAGATGCTTTCTCTCTGAAGTCAAATGTAAACTCAGGAGTGAGGGAGTGATGCAACTGGCTAAGAACAACAACTAGAACCAAAAAAAAAAAGTTGTTAGACCTCTTCACTCTTCAGCCCCATAAAACAAGGATTACACGGCTCCCAGGAAAAATAATTAAGCCAGGAAGATGAGATGCAGGGAGGGGCTGGGGGCCAGGCCAGGAGTTGGCAGGGAGGAAGGGCTGAGAGGAACAGGGCAGGGCCCTCACTTCCCTCTCTCTGGCCTGGCCCTTTGAAGCCCTATATAGGACCCTCCAAAAGCTTTGGGGTTAGGGAAGCTCTTGTCTCGGGATCTGTCGGGATATAGGGGCAGCCCTAGATATTGACTTTGATGCTTTTCAGATCTCGGAGACAGCTCCCTTCCCTCCTCCTCTCCATTCCAGAATCTCTGGTGGATGACGGTATTTCCCCCTTCTCTGGCCAGACCATGCTGGCCAGCTGACCCACTCCTCCTTTGATCGCCACGTGGCAAATTCAAACTTGCTGGAGTTCAGATTACCCTCAGGCGGGACAGTTGGGAAGCCAGTGGGGCTAGAGACCACCTTCTGGCTGGTGGGAGCTGAGTTCTGGACCTGGGCCTCAGCTCCCACTTTTGGCCTGGCTTGCAGATGAGATTAGATCCATCGGAGTAGAGATCTCAGAGAAGACACTCCTCACATACAAGCTCTGATCTCCCTTGCACCCACCCTGGAAGCAGAGGTCTGTGCTGGAGGGTATGGGGGCACATGCCGAGAACAGAAGTGGGTGATGTGAAGCCAAACAGCTTGAGCCACCAACCCATCCCCCCTGTTGTGTGACCTTGAGCAGGAGGAGTACCCTGTTATGTGTTTGCCTATCTGGAGAGAAGGGCATCTGTCCCACCTCTAAGGAGGGAATCTGATAGAAGCCCCTTCCGTGGATGACAGGAACTAGAGGTTGCACAAAGGAAGGTCAGGTCAGCCACCGAGTTCCCCGAGACACTTGAAGACCATGAAACCCACACCCTGCTTTCTGGCAGCACTGCTGCAGAGCCTACCGCCCACAGGGACAGATCTTAATCTCTCCCTGGAATGCAGTGGGTCCTGGGGTCCGTCCCCCCCCCCCCGCCCCCTGGCTGGCTGGAGCGCTTACTCTGATCCCTCTAACACTACAGCCTTCTCGGGGGCAGGGATGGGGACAGCCTCTCATTTCTTCCCTAGCTCTCTCTCTCCCCACTTGGGGCAGGTAGAGGCTTCTTGAAGCCCATCAGGACTGAGATTTCCACTTTCCACCAGCATGAGGTTGGATTCCAGCCTGCTGTGCAACCTTGGGTGAATGGCTTGAGCTCTCTGTTCCTGATGCAGAACTCTCTTGAGAGGAAGTGTGGAAAAGAGGAGGCAAGTTCTCTCCTGGTTTTTATTCTAACCCGTGCTCTACCTTCCCACTGAACCTTCTGGCTCAGAGAGGCCTGGCTCACCCAGGACTCGGGGTGGGAGGATTCGGGTGGATCTTGGGCTCACCTTGAAGTAGGGAAAGTGCTCCGTCATGAAATTGTAGATCTCGCTGACAGGAAGGCTCCCCGTTTTACTGTTCTTAAGGGCCATGAAGATGAGGATGCTGAAGGCAGAGAACAACCTTGAGGGTTTGAACTTCTGAGCAGACAGGGAGTTTCCCCCTGACCTGCCCCTCCCCACCCCCTGCCTGCCCTGGCTAGAGTAGTTGAGGAGAAATAATCCACTGTGGATTTAGGTGAGAGGCTCTATGATGTTGAAAGGAGAAAGGATGAGAAGGTGTCCACTGACATCGGGAATTACTGAGATACAAAGGCCTTGTGGAATCTGAGAGATCAGGGTTGTCATCCTGGCCTGGCCACTCACTAGCTGTGTGGCCTCGGGTGAGTGCCTTAACTTCTCTGAACCTCAGTTTCCTCAGCTTTGAAGTAAGGAAAGTAATAGCTACCTCAGAGTTGTGAGGATTAAGGATGATGCCTTGAATATAGAAGGCACTCGTTAAATGGAATCTGTCATTACCAGTCAGCCCTCAGCCAACTGCACGCTGAAGGGATGGAACTACGGTTTCTTGAGCCCCTACAATGTGCCAAGCATATTCTCTCACTTAATCTTTCCAAAGGCCTGAATCTTGCTGCTCTTTTTCATTTTTTTCTTAAACAGAAAGATTAAGGAACCTGCCTGAGGTTCACTTCTAGTCAATTCAAGAGCCTGGACCTGAACTCTGTCTTGTTGGCCTCCGAGGATGGGGCATGCTCTTTTCTGTGCCCCACCCTGCCTCCCACAAACCCCTTCTCTGTGCTCGGGGCTGCTGTTTGAGTTCCTTGTCCTTCCCTGAGCTTGGACACTGGCTGATGACCTGATCCCATGTGGGGCCTGGCACACAGGAGGTCAGGTGTCACTGTGGATGGGAGGAATGAAAGCTCAGGGGAAAGGTGTTCTAGATGGGCTGGAGGTGTGGGCTTGGCGCTTATAACCCCAGCCCCAACCCTGCAGGCGCTGGCTGCCTGAGCTGCATCTGTAGACTTCATTCCTCTCTTATTTCCAGGAGAGCTTTGGGGATTGGTCTTCGCTCTGTCCCTAGGGCTGAGCCTCCCTCCTCAACTCTTAGTCCCAGGCCCTGGACCCCATGAGGCCAGAACTTAGGGGGCCCAATCTCAGGGCACCAGCCTCTGCTGAGCAGAGCCTCTGACATAGCTCCACGGGGTCAGACAAGGAGGTCAGAGGTGATCTAGTCTATCCGCCTGCCCCCATTCAGGAATCTCCTCTCCAGCATCTTCTCGAAGCCTGCTGGGTATGATTTCCATCCTCTGCCATCATCTTGTACCTTGAGGATTCTGTGCCTCAGTTTCCTCACTGGTTCTCTTATCCCTCTGCCTTCCACCCCAGGGGGGCCGGGAAACATACCTGTAGGAGTAGATGGGTTTGGGGAAGAGAGGCTGGTGCCCATCCGTGCTGGCCTGAGGTGCGATCCGCTGGTACGGATAGTGTGAAGAGCCCAGGTAGGGAATGGGGTAACCACCACCACCTGGTGAGTACTGTAGGGGTCAAAGGGGCAGAGTGGTTGCCATGGTAACCGGTGTTTCCCAAGGTGGGGGAATCCCATCCCCCACACCCCATACACATACATCCAGAGAGAGAGCTGAGGCTAGATTCTTCTCTCCCTGGTTACTGGCTCCAAGAGCAGAGCCATCTGAGGGGGCTGGCCAAGGGCGTGGACATCTGAGGGCCTCTGAGGAGATCCCCATCCCCAGATGTGAGATCTCAGAGACCTCAAAGCTCCTCTCCTCCAGTTCCTTTCTCTAAGCCGGCCAGATCCTCCGGTTGCCATGGCGATGGGGAAGCAGCCCAGATGGGCCAGAGCATGTGAGGCCCTCCAGACTTCCCCTCCATTTCCAGAGCAGCTGGGTCAGAAGTGGGGTGTCCAGGCCAGGCACTCTTTTGCTGGGCACTGCCACCTTTTATGAGTTTCAGTGGCTCTTTGAAAGGGCCGGTCATGGTGGTGGGCAGGTGGGGGTAGGAGGTGATTTTACGGCAAAGGGAGTGGCTGCGATGCCAGGGGTGGTGTTTTATGGGGGCAAAGGGGGTAGGAGACTCTGACTCCCCCATGTGCTCCGGGCCTGAGGTGCTCTTTCCAGGTCACCCGAGAGACACTTGGTGCCTGAGTCACCCTCTCTGCAGCCTCTATAAAGCCCTGGGTGCGGCCATCTTGTTGGGGGGGTGCGGAATGCAGAAGGCATCAAAGCAGGCACCGTGAGGCCACTTGAGGTCTGGCAGCGCCTGAACCTCGCTGCGGCTCTGTCCCTGATGGGCCAGGCTACCTCCGGGACACCCCCTGCCCCAGGTCAGACTCCAAGCCTCAGGAGGGCTTTAGCCATTCCAGCTAAGCTCCTTGTGGCAGTGAGGATGACCCCTCCTGGTCTCCCTTGGTGCCCCTCCATCTCTTTCTTGCCTCCCTCCCTCACGGCAAGCAGTCTGACCACCTCCCCCACGGTATCCTCCCCCCACAACATGCCTGCCTCCCTGGCTTGGCCAAGATCAGGGCCAAAGCTAAAGAGCCGGGAGTAGAACCTGCTCCACAGGCAGGTCCTGTCTCAGTGCCAGGCTGCAGGTGGATGGAGCTGGGCGCTGGGCAGCCACTTGCTCTGTCTTGCCCGGTGACTCCTGGGATCTGCCTGGCAGCTCTGGGGCTCTTTTCTTTCTCTTTTGTAAAAACCTGCATCCCATGCCAGTGTGGGGCAATTACCTGGCATCCTGGCCATGTTGGAGGAGCTGAGGCTGGGCCGTGGGGTGGGGGAGGAGGGATGGGCCAGAGATGATGGGGTCGTGGAGCCTTCCAGGTGGGAAGGTCCCCCAACCTCCATGCCTGGTCCTACCCTGTCTCGGTGAAAGGGAAGTTAGGGGACAGGGCTCCATAGTAAGACAGTGGCAGACCCAGGCGGGAGCCCATTGTTGCCTTTCTGCTCAGTCACCCCACACATTCCTTTTCTCTTGGTCCCTGTCTTTGTTGGGATCTCCTCCTCTCTCTCTTTTTGGTTCACATCTGGGACATGCCCCACTCTCAGCGCCACTCTCTTTCCTGAGACTCTCCATCTGCAACTCTCAGATGAACCCCACCTCCTCCTAGACAAGGGCGATTGCTTCCTTCCCCAGGGAGCCCTGGCCCCCCACCCCAGGGGGCCCTGGACTCAGGCGGCCTCTCCCTGGGGATGCAGACATGCACACTCACATCTCATACCACATGCACACCTCATACCATCACACCTCATACCACATAGTATCCTAGGGCCCACCTGTCCCTGACCCACCTGATGGAAGGGGGGCTGGGAGGGACAGTACAGGTGCTGCAAGGGGGGCTGGTAACAGTACATCCCAGGGCCGGTCTCCAGAGCTGGGGGCTTCACCTTGATTTCTGACCCCTGCTGGAAGGCAAAAAAACAGATGATCAGGCGAGGCCTTGGTTTTCTTCCTCCCTCCCTTCTGTGGCTTTGAAACTTGTATGAAAGCAACCTCTCCTCTACTTGCCCCAAAGCTTAGTCCTAGAGACCAAATGGAGAACAGAGAAGGTCAGAGATTTTTTTCTGAGGGAGCTCAGCAGGTTAGCCGTGGAGCTGGAGCTGGAATCCCTAACCCGCACCTCACTTCAGGTGAGAGGCAGAGGGCAAGCTGTCCGGGGCGGGGTTTGGGGTGGGGGAACTGGGGGAGATTTGACAATGGTCACAGTGAGGTGGGGTAGGGTCAGAGATCTCTCTGGAATATCGTGAAGATACAGGGCCTGATCCCACGCATCAAGCCTGGCTTGGGGTCTGCTTGCTTTCAGAGCTGCCAGCCTCCCGGAGCAGGTCTGTGAAGGACACCTGGAAAAATCCCACTCTACAATTCCCACTGCAGAGCCCTAGCAGGGGGAGCACAGGAAGTGGCCAGACAGGTTGGCCCAGCTGGTGACCCAAAGCCCCGCCCCTTCCTCCTTGGCAAAGCCTGGCAGGCTCCTTGGAGGGGGCCGATGAGTCCTCCCCACTCTATCTCCCGGCCATCCTCAACTCAAAGGCCTTTGCGGCCTGCTCTGGGGAGTCTCCCTCATTGCTGGTCTGCTGGAGCCCCATGGCTGTTTTACCCTGGCACAGAGAACCTGGGTGCTGGCGGCTAGGCTCTGGCTCTCCATGGGGAGTGAGCTCCCCATGGGGCCTCCAGAGTCTAGCACAGGGCTCTGCCCTGAGTGGAGTCAGAGGGAGTGCACAGCTAGGTACTGGAAGGTGAAGAAGCCCACTCTTCCTGGGCTTCCCGGGGGCCTGGGGAACCAGCATCTGGGCCCCGAGGATCGAATCAACTGTCAGCTTTCTGGATGCGCCCTGGGGTTGCTGATGCAGAGATATAGCCATAATCATAGAATCTCAGGCCTGGAAGGGCCAGCAGCACGAGGTCCAACCGCCTCATTTGGAAGATGATGGGGCTGAGCCCACAGAGGGGAAGGGACATGTCCGAGGTCACCCTGTGAGTCGACCAGCTAGCTGTGGTTCTCTGGGCCCAAGCCCCTCTTCACTGCACAGGAGGGAAGGGAGTGGACTCAAATCTCAGCCTCACTTCCTATAGGGCCAAAGGACATCTTGGGAAAGTCACTTGATTTCTATGGAATGCCAGTTTCCTCAGCTGCAAAATGGGGATAGTGGGAAGTCTTTCGAGGGTGGTCATGAGGATTAAATGGGGCACTTGAGAGAAAGCCTCTGGCACGATGCCCGGGGGCTGGCAGCGAGTGGATTTGGGGGGCAGTAGCTAATATGACACCCTCACTATGAGTGACTGTCACATTCAATGGGCCTGAGGAGAAGCCATCCAAAGGGCCCCAGAACCAAGGGTCCTGTCTTGGCTGCTACTGGTAGGTACCCAACCCCTTCAGGCTTTGTTGGGGTGGCTTGGGGATGGAGTGGGAGCCTGTTTGAGAATAAAAGGTGAGGAGAGCTGGTGAGCATCTGAAGCAGGCACAACCCAGCCTAGCCCATTCGTGCCTACTCTCTCAGGGACCTCCAAACCCTCCTCTAACTTTTCTCTTCCCAGGGCAACAAGACTAGGAGGCAGTTCCTCTTTTTACATGAGGCCCAGAGAGGTTAAGTGACTTGCCCAAGATCACACAACTAGTGGGTATGACTGTGGAAGGAGATCCCCACTTTCCAAGGTGCTTTCAAGGTATTTCTATGAATATACCCAGGCCCCCCTCTCTGGGCAAAGAATAGGGTCCGGAAGTGTCCTCTGAGAAACCGGAAGCCCTCTCTCAACCCGTGTATGCTGATGCTGGAGAAGGAACCCTTCTGTGGCTCCTCCCTAACTCCCTAAACCCTTTCTCTTGGTCTCTGGAATGTGTTTTTCTTCTCACATTTGCATATGGGCAGGCAGGTCTGGCTGGGGATTCTTAAACAAACAGAGAAGTCACACGCAGGAATCCTGACTCAGGAGCCTCTGGGAAGCTGCCAGCTTCCTCAGCCTGACCTCCTGCCTCCCCTCACCTTGGCCCCTCCATGGCCAGGGCAGGTCAGCATCACACTCCCCTCCCCCATATGGCCTGGAGGCCAGAAAGAAGCTGAGACCCCAGCTCTCTGAGCTTGCTGCTTCCCTGGAGCCCACAGACCGAGTCCAAGATAGGGAAGGTCTGGGAAGGGAAGGCGGAGTTTGATCTCAGAGGACTCATCTTGGGCTTCTGGGAATTAGGACCCCTTGGGGTGAGTGGGATGCCCACCGGCCACTGGTACTCACCAGGACTTGGGGGCTGTGCTCTTGGCTGGGATAGGGGAGCCCGTTGCTCCAGGCCTCTGCTGAGAAGCCAGGCAGGAAGGCCTCAGCCTCCCCGACATCCACAGGGATCTCCTCGAAGGCCTCCAGCGCCCCCGGGGTCTTAAAGGAGTGTCCATCAAGGGCCAGGGCGGTCTGGGCCTCGGGGAAGACGTCCTCATGGAAATGCCGCTTGTATGGGTGGTAAGGCCCATGGCTGCCCTTGAGGAAGCGCCCAGGGCTGCTTGCTGGGCCCTCCTCAAAGCCGAAGCTGGGGTACTTGTCTGAGGGTGAGAGCCGGAAGGGGCCCGGGCCTGGGCCGGCTGGGCAGTGGACTTGCTCAGGGCCTGGTGATGCGACGCTGGGGCTCTGTGGGGGCAGTGAGGGTGCCCTCTCTGGGGGGCCGTCGGGCACAAATGATGAGCAGCTGAAGCCGGCAAGCTTCTGGGGTGGACAGAGGGTAGAGAGCCTGTGAGTAGAGGCTGGACCAGGACCCTACTTTGGGCTAGGGTAATGGGGACTGCGGCTGAGCTCTGGGTGACCCCCAAATGATTGAGGAGACATAGACTGCCCTTGGAAGCCCTAATCTGATGAGGGCACTCTGCTCCTGGATCTGAGATGCCCCAGGTCAGAGAGATGCACAGCCCTGCCCTGGGAAAGCCCCAGACGGAAGGGATAAGCAGAGGTGGGGATCCGAACCCTCTGGATCTTGGAGTCACTGGGTAATTTGCTCACTGCTGGAAGGGACAAGGCAGATCCCAGGAGGTCCCCTGGGGTTGGGGGGGGGCTGGTCCAGCTGCTGCTGGGCTGTGTTTGGGCCCAGGTGCTGGGTACTTACGTTCTGTGAGGCAGGGGAGCCTGGGAGGCCCGGTGCCTGCATGAGGTCCCCCTGGGGCTCGCCCTCCAGTCTGGCGGGGCCGGGCAGTGTGGCGTCAGACTGCGGCGGGAGTAGCGACACCATCACCCAGTCCTGGCCTCGAAGAAAGCCGGCTGTGATGAGAGTGAGGACTAGGGTCCTGGGGTGACCAACCCCACGCTCACACCCTCTACTCCCACCCCATCCCTGGGCTGGTGCCCTCACTCCAGCCAGACATCTGGTAAGACAGAGAGAGACAGACAGACAGACAGGCAGAGAAACAGACACAGTGAGAGACAAACTCGAGCCAGAAGGAAGCAGATAAACAATGAGAGACAGAGGAAGAAAGCACAGAGGGAAGACTGGAGAGAGAACAAAACACACCAGGTGGGGGGCCCCCTTACCCCTACCCCAACCCCCTTCCCCATGAGGGAGAGTTGGCTTCTCTGGAGCTCAGCTGCGGATGGTCCCCTTGAGACCCCGCCTCTGGCCCCTATCTCCCAGAGAGGGACAGGACTAGGTGACCATTGCCAGCTGCCTCTGCTCAGGGGCTGAACAGGTGGTCGGTCTGGAGAGAAGGGGACTGCAGAGAGTGGGTCAAGCCCTGACCCTCACACTTCTCCTGCTGCAGGTGACCGAGCCCTCTGTAGAGGTGGGACCTGTCACCGATGCCACTTCAGGGACTGGCATGCCCAGGGTGCCCCTGGGGACTCGAGGAGACCTGGCTGCCTGGTGGTCCTGTGAGCCTGGCCCGGCCCCGGGGTGCCACCACTGGCCCACTGGGCGATGTTCGGCATGGGCTGTTCCTCCTGCCGCCTCCAAACTGCTTCTTATACCTATGTATATACGAGAGGCCCTAACCTCTTTTTTTTTTTTTTTTTTTTTTTTTTTAATATTTCAATTTTGGGATGCCTGGGTGGCTCAGTTGTTAGGCGTCTGCCTTTGGCTTGGGTCATGATCCCAGGGTCCTGGGATCGAGTCCCGTGTCGGGTTCCCTGCTCAGTGGGACCCTGCTTCTCCCTCTGCTCCCCCTGATTGTATGTGTACTCTCTCTCTGACAGGTGAATGAACAAAATTAAAAAAAAATAAATTTAAAATTTAAAAGAAATTTCATTTTTAAGTAATCTCTACACCCGACTCAGAGCTCAAACTCATAATCCCAAGTTTATCCCAAACTCATAATCCCTGGCGTCCCCAGGCCACTGCCCTTTCTGAGTTTTGGTTTCACTATTTGAAAACTAGGGCCTCGCACTAGATGATAGCTTAGGACTCTTTCAGCTCCCACTTCTAGAAGTATAGAACCTTGTCCCCGGCACACCCCAGAGGTTGAGAGGACTTAGGTCCAAGCCCTTCCTTGCTAGCTGTGTCAGGGAAGCTCTCAGAGCTTCGACACCATCATCGACAGAGCGGGAGAGAGGTAGGGCCTCCCACCGAGGAATGCTGTAATAAAGGAAATCACACACAGGAACCATTTTGCACAGTGCCTAGCATATCCTAAGTGGTCTCCAGATGCCCTCTCTCGTTATTAATATCCTTATTAGTACAATTTTACTATACTCAGCCTCAGCTTTCTGCCTTCCTTCCCCACCACCTGCCAAGGACAGTTCCTCTGGAATGTTCTCCTCTTTGCCAAGTGGTCTCAGATAAAGCCTGCCATTGGCTGAGGGCCTGCTCTGGGCTGGCCTCTCTGTAAGCGATTTGGAAAGTTTTCTCATAGGTTTGTCAGAACAAACCCATAAGGAAGGTTTAAGCCCACTTTAAGCCCACTTTACAGCTGAGGAAATTGAGGCTCAGAAGGGTTACACGACTTGCCCAAATCACATAGCAAATCCTTAATAGAGTCAGGATTCAAACCCAGCTCTGTTCGCTGGGCTCCTCATATGGTTTTTTCATTTGGTGGGGGCCAGACTGAGAGTGGGCTGAGCTGGGGGGTGCCAAAGAACAAGAAAAGCGTGAAGTTCACACTCACTCCCTCCTACCCGAGACCTCTGCAAAGCAGATGAGGGTAACTGTGCATTTCCCAGACTGAGCTCTCTCGGGAGTGCCCTGGGGGACCCCATGGTGCCCAGTCTAGGATCTGCATGCCAGGGAGGCATGAACTGTCTCTTCCCTTTGCTTGGGGGGTGCTGTGAACAAGGAAGGGAGGGCATTTGCCCCAAGTCCCTCCAGGGATCAGTGGCAGAGGGGTCTAGTAACTGGGGTCCAGATGAGGGGGGGCATGGGGAGGCTCTCCCGCCCCTTCAAGAGTCCCTACCGCCCCTTCTCCATGTCCCGGCACCCGCTCAATCATAATGCTAAATGCGGCGTGACCAGGGAAGCGCAGAGCTGGCCGTAACTGGACACCACAGCGGAGCAGGCATGGGGCCCGGGGTGCAGGGCAGCCTATCTCCGGCTCCGCATGACTGACGGCCCGCCCCCTGCCCCCCACACTGCCGTTCCCTGGACAGTCCTGGGACAGCCGGGGCCTGCCTGCCACGCCTGGATGTGGCCCAGGGCTGCTTTCCCAAGCCTCCTCCGGCACCTCCACAGGTGAGGCCGGGGCCCTTTCGTCTCCCCCAGGTCTTGGGCTTTGGAACCCATGGAGGGGGGTGGTCACTCCCCTCTCCCGAGGCAGAATGGTGTGTGATTAAGAGCAAAGGTTTTAGGTTCGGTCCAACCTGACTTTGAGTCCCAGCTGTGTCACCACCTGGCTCCTCGATTTTGAAACCCCTCTGTAATTCTTTGTATCTTGTTCCTCTGATGAATGGGGCTTGTGGGCCTATCTCCCGGGGTCAGATGAAAGGAGATAACGTGTGAAAGATGACTGGCCCATAGCAAACCCTCAAGGACATGTGTCACGCATTTGGCCTTACTGACCCAGGCCTCTGGTTTCCCCGACGGTCCTGCAACTTTGGGCCTGGCAGGCCTGGGGAGATCGGACAATGACTCCCCAGGAGGCAGCTGCCCTCTCTGCCTGGTCTTCACTCAGCCTGGCCTCTGGGGGCTCAGATCCCAGCTCTGCTCCTCTGAGATGTGAATCTGAGCAGGCAGCACCTCCTTCTGAGGGCCCGACCTTCCCGGAAGGCCCCCTGAAGCCTCTGCCCCACTCCCACCCTTGCATCAGCCTCTGCGTCCCAGGATATCATCTGGAGACCTGGCTCACTTCCTGATCTCAGAGACCTCAACTGAAGGCTTTAGTTCACACACAGCTGTATGATGCACATGGACTTGGCCAAGCCCCATAGACAGGCTTAAAACCAGGGAGTGCACACAGAGCTCAGAGGTCCACTGCCCTGGAATGGTCTTCCTGCCGAGCTTCCTCTGGGTTGGTTTTATGAGGGCCCACTCCTGACTCAGTGGTGTACCCTTTTGGTCACCTCAGACCAGACTGTTTTACAAATGAGGAAAGGAGGCCCAGAGAAGAGGTTCAGTGACTTAGCCTAAGACCACACAGCCCCTGAAAGAGGCAGTTCCCTGCCAAATGCATCCAAAAGAGGCTGGGCAGGGGCGCCTGGGTAGCTCATTTGTTTCTGTGTGTGTGTGTGTGTGTGTGTGTGTGTGTGTGTTTAAGATTTTATTTATTTATTTGACAGAGATCACAAGTAGGCAGAGAGGCAGACAGAGAGAGGGAGAGGAGGAAGCAGGCTCCCCGCTGAGCAAAGAGCCCAATGCGGGGCTCGATCCTAGGACCCTGAGATCATGACCTGAACTGAAGGCAGAGGCTTTAACCCACTGAGCCACCTAGGTGCCCCTGGGTAGCTCATTTGTTAAGCATCTGCCTTTGGCTTGGGTCACGGTCCAAGGGTCCTGGGAATCAAGCATCGCATTGGGCTCCCTGCTCAGCGGGAAGCCTGCTTCTCCCTCTCCCACTCCTCCTGCTTGAGTTCCCTCCCTCGCTGTGTCTCTCTCCATCAAATACATAAATAAAACCTTAAAAAAAAAAAAAAAAAAAAAGAAAAGAAAGGAAAAGAAAAAAGAAAAGAGGCCGGCCTGTGGGGCTTTGATTGGTATAAGTAGGGGGTCCTGTCCAGCACAGGAAGGAGCTCACTGTTGGGTAAGGGAGAGGGCTGGGCTGGTCCCCGACCCCTCCCTGGAGTAGCTCTCAGTGACCCTGAGGTTGGATGATCTAGTTCAGAAGCTCTAGGGTCAGGATTGAATCTGAATCCCAGGAACTGCAGGACTTCGGTTGGGCAAGGTGCTTCACTTCCATCCCTGGGCCTCAGTTTCCTCATCTGTAATAGAGGGCTAATAATACATACCTCTCTGGAGCATTAGATGAAATATTGCTTGTAAATAGCTTAATGCATAGTACATACTCAATAAATAGTAGCTATTAGTAATAATTAGCAGTGGGGCAGAGTTAATTTAAAGCATGAGCTCTGGGGATGGGGGAAGGAGGACTCCCCCCTCTGTCTCCATGGCATCATCCACCTGCACTGGTGGCGGCTAAACTTCCCTCCCCTTGACTCTCTGGCCTCAGAGATCATGCCAGCTATCCCCCTGTGGTAGATGGAGCCAGGGTCCGTAGAAGCTCCCAGGGAAGGTGGGGAGTGGGGAGGGCTGCTCTATTGCTTTAGATCTCTCAGGAGGCTTTGCCAATGGCTCCAGTGTCCTGAGGCTAGCATCCACATTCAGAGGGAATCTTGGAGTCTAACCTCTATCCTACCTGCTTTTGTTCCAAGGAACACGATCGTGTGTGTGTGTGTGTGTGTGTGCGCGCGCAAATAGCAGCAAACCCATGGGGGAGGTCCAGTCAGCTCACCTACTCTCTCAGATCCCAGCAGCTACCAGAAATGACTCCCATGACCCTGCCGCTTAGTGTGGGCTCCCCTGATCCACAGCCTGCCCCCTTCCTGGACTGAAGCTGGGCCAGGGCTCTCAAAGGCAGACTGTGCCCTGAGGTCCCTTCGACTGTAAGGATGACCGACCTACCGACCGATCGTCCTCCTGACTCTCCATCTGTAGAGCACCCTGCAATTTACAAAGCTCTCGTATCTCTCATCTGCTTCGTTCTCCCTCTGACCCAGAGGGTAACAGGCAGTGGTGTGCTAGAGACAGCTACCGTGGCCTTGCAGGAGCCAACTGTGCCCACGTCTTTCCAGCTCCCCGTTCTGTCAAATCAGACTGGATTGGCCATGGTGTAAGCATTTACCCATGGACATTAGCAAACACTACAAATCAGAGACTTTTTTAGGGGGTGGGGGTGGGAAGAGCTCGTTGGTGAGCATTGACCAGCACAGCACCAGGAGAGGGGGCAAGGTCATTAACCCCATTTTTCAGGAGAGAAAATTGAGGTCCAGAGAGAGGAAGGGACGTGCCCAGTGCCCTACAGCTAAAACTGAAAATCCCGTCTCCCGAAACTCCGGCCACAGGAGCCCCAGCCACACCCCCAAACACACAATAACCCTGACCAAACAGGGTCTGGAGACCAGCTCAGTAGCTCAGCACCCTGTCTACCCTCGGCTCTCTAAGCTACCTCTCCTCTGCCCATGACCCTCAGAGAGTCTCGGGGCATGGCTAGGGCTGGAAGAAGGACACTTGATCTTCCTTGGGCTCAGAGGGAAGGCAGAGCAGAGTCCCTGCTCCCTAACCTGCTTAGGGAGCATGATAGGAAGAAATTCCCCAGAAAGCATGACAACAGGAACAAGGAGCATCACTGCGTCCTTGGTCTGTGCCCTTCTCGCAAACAGCCAGGCCCTGTGCTCCCTCTACCCAGGACATCTCCCCACTTCTCAGAGACCCTTCTCCTGGTGCCTTAGAACTCAGGCAGAAGAGACCATTTGGAAGAAGTGGGAGGCGGAGGACACCCTGTTTGCCGATTGTGTGACCTTGGCCAAGTCATTTTCTCTTTCTGTACCTCTGTTTCCTTATAAGTGCAATGAGGGGTCGCAACCATTTGCATCTGAAGTTGCTGACACTGGTCCTGCCTCCAGCAGTGCCCATGTCCTACGAGCTGTCCGCGGGGCCTCCCCCGTGCCGTGCCTCCCTGAGGGACCTCCCTGAGGAAATCCTCCAGTTACAGCTGGGGGGAATTATTATACCCCAGAAGAGGATTTATTATCCTCATGTTATAGACGAAGGGATTGAGGCTCCCGTTAACCCTACTTAACCCGAGTTGGTCTAGCTACCAAATTATATGACCCCCCTCCCATCCCCCCGGATTCACACCTGGGCCTCAGAACCTGTGTGCCTAACCATGACACTCCCCGGCCTCCGCTCAGGGACCCCTCAGCATCCTCGCTTGCACCTGGGAGCCGGAGTGGCGGGCTGGGGACAACCTTGGAGGTTCCCTTGGGAGGGTCTGTCTGTCTCTGCATCCTCTGTGGGCAGCTGAGTCACAGAGGACACGGAGGGCCCTTCCTGGGCTCTCTGCACACTCCCTCCCACTGGGCAGCCTCCCACCCGCCTTTATGAGTGGGGAGGAGATGGTAGAGTTCCGCCTTAATGGTTTCTGTCACTGGCTGCGGCAGCATGTTTTATGAGAGGTGGGGCCCGGGCCTGGTGCTGCCGGTGGCCCCACCCAGGGCTCCGCCCTCCCGGCCACTGGGAGGGGGCCCCTGGAGCAGCTCAGTAATTACCTAGCTGGGGGAGGCCACGAAGGGCCCTGGGGCTGCTCCCCAGGCTTGAGCACCCCAGGATACTGGGAGTGCAAGGGTGCCAAGAAGGAGGGAGTTTCTCCATCCTCTCGTCCCATCCAGGTTGGGGGTTCAGAAGCTGAAATTCTGGCCCCTCTGGCTCTCCACCCGGCCTCAGTTTCAGGAAAAAGGGTCAGCTGCCCTGAGATCTGATTAAAGTGCTGTGAGAGGCAGCCTGGGGACAGAAAGAGCAGGGGGAGGAGTGGAGAAGAGCAAGCAGCAATAGCAAGCAGCATCCCCCTCATGGGATGCTTTCCTCAAACCTGAGCCAAGGACACCTGCCGCTGAGCCATTCCCATCCCCAGGACAGAGCTGTCCCAGAGCCACTGCAGTCGTTCCCCTGCGGCTGGAAACGGACTGGTCCTAGACTGGCACTGGGTGCGCCCATCCTGAGAAAGCACTTGAGCCCCCTTCCATGTCTGGGGCTGACCTGGAAGTTCTTCCAGATATCGAACCATAGTCTCCCTTGTCATCTTAGTCCTCCTGCCCTGTTCTTCCCGCCATCCATCAAGGAATCCTCCAGAGGCAACCGACTCATCCCTTCTCCGGGGTGGGTCCCAGCCTTGCTGTGGATGCCCGACTCCAGCAGCTTCCTATTTTCCCCCACTCTCCTTTGCCGGGCATCCTTTCCTTTCCACCATCCCTGGCCACCTCTGAACAGCTTCCCATCTCTTTGGCCCATCCCCAACCCTGCCACCCAGCTCTGGCCTCGGAGGAGCTGAACCCAAGCACTCACAGTGGGCTCGGGGCCATGGCCACCATCACGGCTTCGGGGAGTCATTCAGCCCAGCAACACCCAGGGAGCCTCCATCGAGGTATAAATACTCCCACATGCCTGGACCGGCCCCCTGCCTGAGGGCTGGGGCGGGGCTGCCTCCCCAGGCCAGGCAGGCAGGTCACGTGCCCCATAAATGCCACAGGACCACAGGCCCTTCGTGGCAGCCCCGGGGAGACCAACTGGGGCCTGACCTTTCTGGATGGATGGACGACGGATGGGTGGATGCAGTCTACAGGGGGACGGATGGACAGATTGATGGGTGGACTGATGACTGGATGGGAAGCTGGACAGCTGGACAGATGGACAGATGGAGAGACTGATGGATGAATGGATGGGGAACATCCCTGAGGATGTTCATTTGGTAAATGGGAACCCGGAAGGGTTGCTTGGTTTTAAGGAAATAAGAAATGCCACCCTTCATGCTCCTATCCATTCCTTTTGAGACACACTTCTTCCCAGGACCCCTTTTCTCCTAGGAAAGACTGTCCACCTAGTCACAGTCCACTGGCTCTAATGGGTTCTCCCTACTCCTTAGATGCCCCTTTCTGGAGACCTAAACACCCCAAGAGTAAAAGAGATCTTTTACTCTTACTCTTGAAGATCATTCATGGTCTGCCTTTTCCTCCCTCCTGCCTATTCCCGAGCCCAGGCTCTGCAGCCGTGAGCCCACCCCAGATCTTGCTCCCAGAAGCAAGGTTAGCTTGCTCGCCAAGGTTAGTAGGAAGAAGAGGAGGAAAATTCTCAATTCCAAGAACCTGAGCCCCTTAGATGGGCAACTTAGAGAGGAAGGTGCCCCTCCCCTCTACCTTCCCTCAGGGGTTTTTATTTTTTTATTTTATTTTTTTTTGAAGATTTAAAAAATCTATTTGTTTGACACAAAGAGAGAGAGCGAGAAAGAGAGAGAGAGAGAGATCACAAGTAGGCAGAGAGGCAGGCAGAGAGAGAGGGGGAAGCAGGCTCCCTGCTGAGCAGAGAGCCCAATGTGGGGCTCGATCCCAGGACCCTGAGATCATGACCTGAGCCAACAGCAGAGGTTTAACCCACTGAGCCACCAAAGTGCCCCCCCACCCACCCAGGGGTTTTTAAAAGCATAATTGGGTCTGATGGTGAGAACAAGCTTGGCAAGGGACTCGTAGATAGACAAAGCAACCCGGCACCACTGGGGGCTTGACAAGAGAGCTGCGCTCCTGGAGGGTGGGGACTCTTGCCTGCTAAAGCCCCCCAGGGGGACCAGCGTGCAGAAAGCAGTGTTCTGAGGCCCCAGATACTGATCTCTGGAGAAGCAATTTCCTTCTAAACCTCAGTCTTCCCAACTGTGAAAGGGGCCAAAGAGCGGAGGGTGAGGTGGGGAGTGATGGAAGGAACAGGAGGATTTTTCACAGATTATGAAATATGGCCTCATTCTCCCTTATGACAAGCTTCCTCCAGCCATGCATGCTGTCTGAGGAGGTGGAGGAATGGGCAGGTGGATAGGACTACATTGCCAGCCTCTGACCACCAATTAGCTCGACAGACAGTCCTGTGTTCAGAAGTCCCCCCATAAGAAGTCACTCAGCGAACCTGTCGTCCCGTCCCTGGCATCCTGCGGGCCTCATGGATAGTTGGCTGAGATGCCGATGGGCTATGGTGTGATTGGCAGCTGAGCATCTGAGCTCGGAGACTGATAGGGATGACTCCAACCTTGTTTTACCTCATCCCCCTAGCCTGGCCGTTATCATCTCAGAAGCCCCTGGCCGCTCCACCAAGCCCCCTGTTCCCTCCCTGACAGGGAGTCCTTCTGACCAAAGACCTCAGAAGTGTTCTTTCCCAGCTCTGCCATCAGCATGGGCTAGCACGGCCATGAACCTCAGTTCCTCCTGTGTTCAGTGGGATCATCTTTGCCCTACATAACTCTCTTGGCTATCCTGGAGACTGACTGAGGACTCGGAAAATCAAAATGGTTGGAGGAAGCTAAACTGACATCACTTTTTTCTGGGTCTCCTGCTTCCTCCCCCAAGGTCCTGGGCCCATGGGATTTCAGGAAAGGGTTGGGGGCTGACATCATTCCCCCTTCAACCATTGGCCCTTCCCAGGGTGTTCCCATGGGGGAAGGTAAGAGTGCTCCCATTCAGTTGGTGGGCCCTCTTTGCCTACCCATCCTAGTGGGGGCTCGGGACCCCCCACCTTCCTTTGGGCCAGGGGCCTCTTGTGCTCTGTACATTTTCAGAAGACCTGCTCATGATTACCAGCCTATTCTCACGGGTATGAATTCTGTCATCACTACTAATAATACAGATCTAGTACCAGACAAATCCTTCAGGGTGCGGCCCCTTCCCCCATGTCATCCAGAGCCCGTGCGCCCTCCTCCAAGGTGGGCAGCAAGCTAACTGCTTGAGTTTACCCAGCTGGAGAGAAAAGAGCACGGGAGGGCCCACCCAGCCAAGCCCTTTCTCCATCTGACAGATGAGGAAACTGAAGGGATTGTGAAAGGGGCTATTCTCCACTACGCAGGTATCTGGGTCCTGGTTCTTCCTCCAGGCTCCCCCAGACTGGGTGAAGCCAGCCGAGTGCCCACTCACTCCCTTGCGCATCTGAGGAGAAGGATGCAGAGAAGCAGTTCCTTCTGGGGGTGTTTCTCTGAACGCATCTAGTTCGCGGGCTCCAGCCCTCACCTTTCTCCCCTAAGCATCCCCGGGTCCTCCCCAGGGCTTGGTATTGTCAGCCCAAAGAACTTTCTCTCCAAAACCCTTCCCACCGGGGCGCCTGGGTGGCTCAGTGTTTTGGGCTGCTGCCTTCGGCTCGGGTCATGATCTCAGGGTCCTGGGATCGAGCCCCGCATCGGGCTCTCTGCTCCGCAGGAAGCCTGCTTCTCTCTCTCTCTCTCTCTCTCTCTCTGCCTGCCTCTCTGCCTACTTGTGATCTCTGTCTGTCAAATAAATAAATAAAATCTTAAAAAAAAAAAAAAAAAAACCCTTCCCACCTCGGAGAGCATGGGAAGGCTCAGAGAGGCTGAGCCTCCTCTCCAAAACCACATGCTCTGGGGGGCCCCACGTGGGCTCCAGCCACCCCTCCCGGAAGGAGCCAGGGACGTCTCTGACGGTGAGCCCTGCTGCCTGGGCTCTGCTAAGATCGCTCTGGTTCTGCTAAGGGGAAGTCTGATCCCTGGGTTTTCTGAGCTTGTTGATGTGTGTGTGTGTGTGTGTGTGTGTGTGTGTGTGTGTGTGTGAGCACATCTGATGGCTTCCAAGACTGACGGACTTGTGTAGTGTGGGACATGGCTATGGAATTTACAAGTGTAGGTGGACTCCAAGTGTCTCCGGGCAATCCAGCTCCAGTGACACGCCCCATGCTAGGGGTGTGTGTGTGTGTGTGTGTGTTGGTGGCCAAGCCGGCTGTCATTTGTCAGAAGCAGTAGTTTCAGGCTGGAGGAGCAGGGCTTCAAGCTAACTGATGAACCATCTTCCCATGAGCTAGGGGTGGAGGTTAGGGGCGGAACTCCCAGGGGGCTCTCTGGTTCTTGGGGGGGTGCCCACCCCAGTGGGCTCCCAGAGTAGCCAGGACAGCAAGGGTTCCCTTTCTTTCTGTGACTCACAGCTGGCTCTTGGGTCAAGTTTCTTGAGTGATCACGATTCAGCTAATTCTCTCTCCGGCCCCATTAATCTGAGCTGACTAAGCAAGAACCACAGGCAGGGTAGAGACCCAGGGATGCTCACGACAGCAGTCGTTCCTAAACAACCCGGCAGGTTTTCTGGCTTCAGCTTCTGTCCATCTCTCTGCTTTGGGGCCAGCCATGCCTAACTGGATTGGTTATACTTGAGGCCTCCCCAAGAAAGCTTGCTGCTACCTCCCTCTGGGGCACTCTGGGCGTGTCTCTCCAGCTTCCCCCTGGCCTGCCACCCACCTGCAATGCAGAGAGGTCCATCTGAACATCAGACCTCAACTCGTCTTGTTGCACTTGACCTCATTTTTACTGTTTGGCCAGCATCCAGCCTTGAAGGCCTGGACAGGCTCAGGAAGTAGAGGACTTCTTCGAGGATGACCCCATCCAGTCCTTTCTGTTCTAGTGGCATTGCTCTGGGCTTTTCCTAAACACTGGGAGAAGGGGGAGGACATGGAAGGACCTGGTGAGGATGAGGCTGAGGGGTGTTGGACTTTGAGGGGGATCTCTGGTGCATGGAGAGATCCATCCCAGGGAGGTGGGGATGGAAGATAGATTTGGGGTTGAGGATGGACGTGGGGCTGTGGAGGTGAGGTAGAAGGGGAAGAGAGGGGTGGGGTTGTAGAGACTGAGGTGAAACTGGGGATGTGGGTGGGAGTGGAGGTGTTAGGGGGAGGCTGGAGATTAAGGCTGGAGATGGGCACAGAGATGGAAGAAGGGGCAGTAAATCGGAAAGATCAAAATTATTCGGGGATGTTTGATGCTTCTGAGATGCACTCTCCCAAAGGTTATCTTGTCATTTCCCTGCTCCTGGGCATGTTGCCAGCCCAGCCACACCCATCCCAGATCAATGGTTGCCTCTCCGCTCAGGAAACCACCTCCTGTGGTCACACAGTCCAGCCAAATTCAGTTTATGACCCTGAAACATGTCACGAAGTCCAACGTCCATCTCTCCTGCTTGCAGAAGCCAGTCTCCGCTTGCTGGAGTCCCCTTGCAGGCCTAGCCGGGGTGGTGGGCTGTGATGAGGAAGGGAAGAGGGGAGGGCAGGGCTGCGGGACCCCTGTCACTTGCCTCCCTCTGTAATGGGGGGAGATTAGGGGAGGCGGGCAGAAGTGGCTCCCAGCCTCATCTCATCAGAGTGTGGGGTTGGAAAGACCACGAGAAGGGCAGTGGGGCCGTCCTTCTGTCCTTTCCCATATACCAGGTCTCTGGAAGTTTCAGTGTGCCTCAGTAACAGTCTCTAGCCATATGCTTGGGCCCTGTGCACGCGGTGGGGTTTTGCTGTGCAAGAAGACACAAGCCGGAAGGAGGGAGTTAGACATCAGGGAGGACTTCCCGGCTGTGAAGGATGGACAGAGCCCGTGGGAAGGAAGGCAGATGGGGCTCTCCTTGGGGGCTAAAGAAAGGCCCTCCCTGAGACTAGGGTGTGGGTGGGGGCTGGCATCCGACGGCCTCCTGGAAGGCACGCGTCCCTGGTGGGCTTTCCCCTCTGTCTTTCACTTCCCGAGCCTTCTCCCCTTCTCACGATGAATGGCGAAGGCCATTGGTAGGGGGAAAGGTGGTGGGCTCAGTTTGCAGATGAGACAAAGATGGGGGAGCAGGGACCCCCCATCTTTCTCTCCCCTAACCGAGAGCAGAATTGAGAGGATTCTGGGGCTCCCTGAGCCCCTGGGAAATGAAGTCCTCTGAGAACTCCCTGGCATTCCCGGGAGAACAGGTTCCTGGCCCTGGGAGGTGAGCGAGGCGCCGGGCCTGGGGGGCCAGCATGCCTCAGCAGGCCCCGGAGCCGGGAGCTGAGCTCCACAGAGGCACCACGGGCGGGGCTGGGTGGGGAGCTGGGAGGACATGGCCTCTCCCCATGGCACCGTGGGCCCTGAGGATCCCGAGTCTCCCCAACCTCAGCCTGTGTCTGGCCCTGCCTGGCCCCCCAACACAAGAGAAGGTCTAGGACAGGAGGTGCCACACCCCCCATCAGTGGGGGATGGCCTCCTACGGCCTGTGTCTTGTGGGTCGGGCAATGACCGAGGTGGCAAAAGGACCTGAATCAATCTCTGTGGGGACAGGACTGGAGTGCAAGGCCATCCTCCAGTCAGCCCAGAGAAGCTGGGTCTCATCAGTGGGGGAAGGCCAAGGCTATGGGTCAAGCAGAGCAGTGGAGACTTCCTGACTTTGACAGAGCTGTGCGAGCCTCCACCTGCAGGATTAGAAAGTGGGGAGGGCAGTCCCGCCTGGCATGGGACTTAAGCGGCATCGGGGCTAGGAGAGGGATGAGGGGACTTCTCTGGGCCGAGTCCTGTTCACCCAGGTCCTTTCCCGCCGGCCAGCTGGGTCTGGACACAATGCACACACAAACGCACACATACTCCCCCACACCAACGTCCACCCCACGCTCGTAGGTGCAGAGAGAGCAGGCAAACACGCCCACTTGTTAGAGTCTGTGCTTTATCTAACTTGCTTCTTTGGACATTTAGGGAGGGCCTGGGGGACTCCCCGGGGAATGCCAGAACCTTACCTGATCAGGTAGGTGGTGGGGAGAAGCTGTGGGAGCCAGAGGGGGCTTCCTGCGCTCCAGCCATTTCCCTAAGAGCCTTTGCTTGCCAGACTCCCAGTTCTACCCTTCAAGGGTCCTAGAGCTGCCTGCCCATCCCAGGTCTGCTCGCCAGACCTCTTGATCACAGAGGTCTTGAGGGAGGGAGGTGTTCCTAGACCTCCGGGGGATTCTGCCTTGAGCTCTGCATCCGTGCTGGCCACAACACCTGTTTGCCACCTGTTTGCTTCTCCACCAGCTGTGCCATCTCCTTTCTGCATCCCAGGCCTCCCTCCAGCCCCCAGGCGTCCAGACCCCAGCCCAAGCGGCCCAGAGACATTAAGCGATGTCTGGATCAACAGAGCCCCTTGGCATCACCCAGCCCCTTGGAGCTGGGATGTCCCCTCTCCCCCAGAAAGCCACTACAATTGAGAATCTGCCTCCCCGCCTTTCAGCTCTAGTTTTCCGGTCCTAGTATTGCCGAGTCCTCATTTCTCCCCAGCATGGGGGTGGCTCAGCCCAGCCTCTCCAGCCACAGAGCCACACACAAAATCCAGCCAACCCCAGAACCACAAGTCCTACTCAGTGAGAAGGGTTGATGTTAGGCAGCCTGGGACAGGGACGAGAGGGAAGAACACGAGGGGGGGTGGTCCTCTTTGTCCTCCAGGCACTCACCCCGCTTCCTGAGTCTCCCTTCGGCTGCAGTGAGAAGATGGGGAGCACCCAGCGGCTGCCAGCCTCTCCCAGGGCCCGTTAAAAAGGCAAACTCCCACCCCCCCCATGCTCTGGTCCTGCCTTGTTGGCCTCCACGGCTGACTTGGGACCAGTCTCCTCTTACCTGCTCAGTGAAGCAGGTCGGCGTGGGGGCCCGGGTCTGGGGGGCCAGGAGCTCCGTCCGCCTGTCAGTCCGTCAGCGTGGCCGTCCTGGGTCTGTGCTGACATCAGGTGAGGGGAGGCAGCTGCTGGGTGAGCCAATAATTATGATATCAGCTTCCCCTTGCCCTGAGGGGCTGCTGCCAAAACGGGGAGAAGAGCAAGGTGACTAAGAAGCTCGTTTGCTCCTTGGCTCTTGTTTGACAGGTCCCGGCTCCTGCGCCCGCCCCAGCCGCACCCCGGCTCCCCCCCCAACCCCTCCCTTTGCCCAGGCCAGCCCCAGCCCCCAGTCTCTGCCAGCGGGCACAGCCTGTGGCCTGTGGAGGAGAGGGTTGTCCCGTGGCCCCCACCTGCACCCCAGAAAGGGGATGTCAGTCCCCACGGGTGGGGCACAGGCTTGTTGGGACACGCACACGTGTGTCAGGAGAGCTGGGCCACCACACGTATGTTCACGGAACCTGCAAAGGGATCCTGGGGAGCGGCACTGCGTGGCAGCACGGGGTTCTCTGCGGCCTGATGGGACCAGGCAGTGGCCGTGATCTCTCAAAGGCTGGGTTCAAACACAGACGTGCAGAGAACTATCCGTCTATGGAGTCCAACCCTCTGTCTCTCCAGTCCCTCGGATACCTTCAGGGTCTCTCCGTGTGTGTATGTGTGTGTGTGTGTGTGTGTGTGCGCGCGCCTGGTGGATATGCACACGGCTCCCTCCATGGGTCTGTGGACATGTGAGTCTCTCCAGGTGTCTGTACACCTGTCTCCTAGAGTGGCATACATCTGCGTCAGTGTCTTCCCCTGTGTCTGTGTGGGGGTCTAGATCTTATGTCCGCATCCTCTTTTTACTTATTTATTTAATTTTTACTAATGTATTTTTATTTTATTTTATTATTATTTTTTAAAGATTTTATTTATTTTATTTGACAGACAGAGATCACAAGTAGGCAGAGAGGCAGGCAGAGAGAGAGAGAGGAGGAAGCAGGCTCCCCGCTAAGCAGAGAGCCCGATGCGGGACTCGATCCCAGGACCCTGAGATCATGACCCGAGCTGAAGGCAGCGGCTTAACCCACTGAGCCACCCAGGCGCCCTATTTTATTTTTTTAAGATTTTATTTATTCGCTTGAGAGAGAGAGTGAGTCAGAGAGAGAGCATGAGCAGGAGTCAGGGGTTGGGAGGGTGAGGGGAGAGGCAGAGGGAGAAGCAGACTCCTCGCTGAGTGGGGAGACCTGATGTGGGACTTGATCCTGGGATTCTGGGATCATGACCTGAGCAGATGCTTAACTGACTGAGCCACCCAAGCGCCCCTGTCTGTGTCCTCTGGTAGGCCCTCTGTGTTTGTGCTCTGGGTCAGCAGTCTTGGTCTGTGTGTGTATCTGTGGGTCTGTGTAGGTGGAGGTGGGGGGAGGTAGCCCTTGGTTCTGTATCATGATCCCAGAGCCACTCTTTATGTTCTGGGGGATGGAAAAAGAAATGCATATGGTTGTGGCCCTGATTCTGGCCCCTCAGAGTCGACATGGATAGGGGGGTGCCTCATGAGCCCTTGGAATTGGTCCCCACTGCTCCCCTCTGAACCCTGACCTTCCTCTCCTCCCCCCTCCCCCCCGCCGCCCCAGGTCCTATCCCCATCTCCTTCTCACTGCTTCCTTTCCCATCTTCTTTGCCCCACCCCCGTCTCTTGTCCCTGGGCATTCTTTCTCTCCTCTCTCTTCCCCACTTGTCCTGGTTTCTAAGCCCACTTGTATCTGTTTCTGGAGCTGAAGTGTCCAGAGACCTAGCGGTGATCTGCCGCTCAGTAATGCCTGGGGTTTGGCTTTTGGCCTGAGGGTTTGGAGATGGCCATTCCTCCCCACTTTTTCCATCTCATTCTGAGGAGGGAGGTCAGGCTAACCTTGGCTGGGGGATGGTGGCTGTCATCTGCCACCAGACTTAAACATTTGGAGACTCCTTGGTCTAGGCAGGGAACAATCATTTCAGAAAAGAGAGTGCTGAGGTAGATAATAATGAACCCATCTGTGAGTGATGGTTAGTGGTGTTATCCTCCATACTTACCACTGGGGTCTCAGATTCCTCATCTGTTAACAAGGGAATAATATTATTTACTCATAGAATTGTAGCAAAGATTAGGGGCACTTGGGTGGCTCAGAGGGTTAAGCCTCTGCCTTCGGCTCAGGTCATGATCCCGGGGTCCTGGGATTGAGTCCTGCATCGGGTTCTCTGCTCAGAAGGGAGCCTGCATCCCTCTCTCTCTCTCTCTGCCTGCTTCTCTGCCTACTTGTGATTTCTGTCTGTCAAATAAATAAAATCTTTAAAAAAATAAAAGAATTGTGGCAAAGATTAAATAAGATCATGTTTAAAGTTCCTAGCACAATGTCTGGTATACAGTAGATTCTCAATAAATATGTACCCTCTCTTTCTTCCCCAGGCCCAGTGGTGGTGGGTGGGAAATGAGGATGTGCTGGTTTGCTCACCTGGATGTAGGAATTGTGTTCTGGGGCTAGAACAGGGGCCCTGACTCAATGCATCTTTCTCTGGGGCTCATGTTAGCAATCAAAGCTCTGTTCCCTTAACCTCATAAAAAATGGGTGTTTCATAATGAAAGAACAGCTGTCTGGACCTTCTAGTGTGTTTGTTACTGCTCCTCTCTAGTGTATATGAGGGTAATTATTATTTTAGACTTATGGGTATTTCCATATGGGCACAGAGAACCATGAATTGGAAGCTGCTCTCATTGCTATCAATCAGCATTATTCTGAAAGTGCTAACCAATGCAATAAGATAAGAAAAAGAAATAAGGGGCATAAATATGAGAAGGGAAGAGGCAAAGTCTTCAAAAATTATAGATGATGTGATTACTTAGGAATTTAAGAGAATCACCTAAAAAGCTATTAGGACTAATGAGAGAATTTAGTAAAGTACCAGAACATACAGAAAACCCCAAAACCATGTCTATGCAACTAAAATAGCCAAGTGGAAAATAAAAGGAGACAAAAGATCCTATTCACAATAGTAACAACATTAGACAGTACCCATGAATAAACGTAATAAGAAGTACATAGAATCTCCATGAAGAAAACAATAGAACTTTACTGACGGACATCAAATAAAGCCTGAGTAAATATAAAGACAATCACGTTCTTGAACGGAAAGGTCAATATAATATTGTAATCATGTCAGTTCTGCTTTAAATAATCTACAAACTGAATGTAATTCAGACCAAATCTAATCTTTCACCCCCTGAACTTGACAGGTTGATTCTAAATTTTGGTGAAGATTTAATACATGAGGATAATCTAGAACTTTTGAAAAAGAAGACTAATAGGGAGAACTTGCCTTCCAGATTTCAAAATGTTCTTTTTTTTTTTTTTTTAAAGATTTTATTTATTTATTTGACAGAGATCACAAGTAGGTAGAGAGGCAGGCAGAGAGAGAGAGGAGGAAGCAGGCTCCCTGCTGAGCAGAGAGCCCAATGCGGGACTCGATCCCAGGACCCTGAGATCATGACCTGAGCCCAAGGCAGCAGCTTAACCCACTGAGCCACCCAGGCACCCCAGATTTCAAAATGTTCTATAAGGGCTTCTGCAGTTAAAACAGTGTGATTTTGGTGCAAATTAGCAAATGAATTAGTGGAAGATTAATAGAGTCTGGGATGAATGGGAATTTTTGAGAATTGAATTGAACATATAATAACAAGAGTTGTAAGCAGCAGGAAAGTGTAAAAAATTCAATGAATGGACTTCGGATAATGGGTTTCCCAGTTTTTAAAAGATCTTATTTATTTATTTATTTATTTATTTGAGAGCGAGCGAGCAAGAGAGAGAGAGAGAAAGCACAAGAAGGAGGAGGGGCAGAGGGAGAATCAGGCTCCCTGCCAAGCAGGGAGCCCAATGCAGGTTCCATCACAGGCACATGGGATCATGACCTGAGCCGAAGGCAGACACCCAGTGGACTGAGTCACCATGGTGCCCTTGGGTCTTCCATTTGAAAGAAATAAAGTTAAATCCTACTTCACACTATTCATTTAAAAACTTTAGGTAGATGAAAGACTAATGTAAAATGAAACCGTACACATAAATTTTAAAAATATAGAAAACATTTTAATAATTACAGAGCAGAGAAGGCAGTTTTTAAGAATGGCATCAAATCCAGAAATCACGAATGAGTATGTTGATAGACTTGACCAGGTAAAAGTTACAAATTTCATTAGAACAAAATATACCATAAACAAAGCTAAATTATATATGTTTAAAAAAGAAAAACAAAAACAGCCTGGAAGAAAGTGTTGCGACATATATAACAGACAAATAATTAATCAATAATATATAAAGAGCTCCTCTAAATAAATCAAATGATCATAGGACAATGGGCCAAGGACATGAGTAATCAATTCAGAAGTGAAATACAAATGGCCAATAAACAAATGAAAAAGATTTTTAACTTCCTTAAAAATCAAGAAAATGTAAATTGATTCGGGGGCCAAGGGTCCCAGAGGGGCTCTGATGGGATGCCAGGAGAGACTGGATTTCAACTTCCTACAGACTTTGCTTCTGATGAAGAGGTGAATTCTTTTTTCCCCCTTGGGAGACAGGATCCACCCCAGCCCCAGGATTGGGTGCAGGCTCTGGGTCCCTGTTTCTTTTTGAGAAGTACTACTTCCTCATTGCAGGCCATCTGGGAGTTGAAGTAGGAGCCTTGGGAATTCCAGTGTTTTCAGACTACAGGGGGGTTTGTGAGGTCTTTCTTCTCTTCTCCACCTCGAGACAGGACCATCCTCTTCTTCTCCCATCACATCGGCTCCTCAGAGTTCAGTCCTAGACCTAGAAAGTCTGTCCTGGTGTCTAACCTCAGCTCTAGGGGCTGCAGTGTTGGCTCTGCTCTCCTTGGAAAGGACTTCCGTCTGGATGTTTGATCTCACACATTCCAGCAGCCTCATTTCAGGGCCTGTGGGTATAGCCTAGCTCTGCCCTGGATGGACTGTGGCTGGGTGTTGAAACAGACCGGGGCCAGGGGAAGCTGTGTCTCTCCAGAGACTGGAGGTCAGAACCCATTTGCTGCCGGCTGCTGAGCTCTGCCCAGGGCTGGGCTGCTTTGAGCCTGTATCAGCCCTAACCGGGGATGGAATTCCCTGATGCTGCTGTCGGCCATCCTCCCATCCCATGTGAGACTCTGGTGACCCCAGGGAGAAGAAAGGGGAGGGGTGTTTCCACCGTGGGGAGTCCCAGTGTGATGAAGCAGGGGCTCCCTCCATGTACCCCATATCAGGACTAGCCATCTTCTGTCTGCTTTTGTTTGTGTGAATTGGACTCGTCTCCCCAAAATGGGTTCCCAAGACTGAGCCTGCCACTTCCCAGGCTTTCCAAGTCTCACTCCATTGGCGGGGAAGACATGTAAGACCATCTGCCCTAGTGGGCCCTAGTGGAGCTGCCCGGAGGCCCTGAGGCCTGAGGACCCCATGTCAAAGAAGGGTTGGAGAGGCCTGAGGTTAATCCGGGTGGGCTTCCTGGGGGAGAGCAGGAAGCTCCTTCGCTGTAGATGGCAGAGGAGCACTGGCCAGAGTTGTGGAGGGTGTGTGGCTGGGGCACCCAGGTGAGAGGTCTGAGCCTGTTCTGGTTGGCTGACCCTCTGGGGAATTCAGGGAGTTTCCAGGCTGAGAGCTTGGTTGGGGGAGGGTGGTCCAGGATGGAGGGAGGGAGGGACACAGCTAGAGTCCTGCTGGGGGAGAAGGACAGGCTTCTCCTGGCTAGTCTTAATCCCTCCTGCTTTAAGAAGCAAGGTCGTGGAGGTGGGGAAGAGTGATGCCAGAGTGTGTATGTGTGTGCAGAAATATGTCCGTGCTGTGTTTGTGTTTTTGTGAATGACTGGGCTTCCGAAGGGCTGTAACTTTTCACATGAGTGTATATGTGTGTGTATAACTGTGTATGCAGGTACTCACGTCTGTGTGTGTATCTGTGAGTTGTTCTGTGCCTAAGAATCTGTGGCTCTGTGTATACATGTGTGTAGGTTGCCTGCCCTTAAGAGCAACTCTTTGGAATCCCTGTCCTGGTCTTTCCGATCAGGCTGCTCTATGCTCTTGCCCCCACACTCTTCTTTGTCCCCTCCTCACCCCCTCCCCTCCCTAAAGTTGTCGGCTCACCCTTTTGACTGCCTGCGCCTAGTAGAACCTCACGGCTCTGCTGACCACGAATAATGGGGCCCAGACCGGGTTGCATCTCTCCGGGCTGGCACCTACCAGAACCTCAGCCATCCCAGTCCTACCCCACCCCTCACCCTGTACCCCTCATCATATCACCCTCCAGTCTGCAGGAAACAGCCTTCCATCGGGGACTTTGGGGGGATAGAGAAGTCATGGCCTGAGCCTCCCAAGGGACCTCTTCTGGGTTTGAGGACCCTAACCCCCAGAGCTGCCCTTGACCTAAGGCCCAAGTCAACATGAACCCAGAAGGTGGTATCGTGGCTCCTCCTTTCACCTTCTCCATCCTCCTAACTAAGGCTCCCTTTCCATCTCGCTAGTTTCTCTTTGAAAACTTGGCTTGAGAGGTCCTCCATGCTCTCTTTGGCTGCCAGTTGCCTCTGGGGCTGCCTGGCAGGAGGAAGGAGGCAAAGGGGTCACTCCCAGAACTCTAGGAGACAGAGGCAGGGGAAAAAGTAAGAGACGGCTGAGAAATCTGGGCCTATGGACTGAGCCTGAAGACAACATTGGTTCTGCCCAGCAGCCTGGAAAGGGGCTTTGAGGGCAGTATGTCACCTCCAGGGACAAGATGTCCCCCTAGGTTTCTGATACATTCATGCCTTCATGCATGCATTTTACACAACCGTCCCTGGGCCTGGCCCTGCGCGAGGAACTGGGAAAACAGTGGCATCAGGCAGGCAGACTGTCCTTGGGCTGCTTCCAGCCTCACTTTTCTTCTCTAGCAACAGGGAGTTCGCTCTCACAGAAGTTCTTGCATCCCAGCACTGCACAAATTCAGCCTCTAGGAGACACCCGGAGCTTCCCTGCCCCCACCCCCTGCTCCCTTTCTGGAAGTCACGGGAGAAAGGGTGCAGGTGCCCAGGCAGAGAGGGTGCAGCCCATCGTCCCCATGGGGCCCCATCCACCTGCCACAGCCCTGAGTGTGTGCAGGAGGTGCCGAGGGGCTAGGGCTGGCTACAAAAACCAGATCTGGGCTGACAGGCCCTTCCTTCAAAGGCTGGCCCAGTCCGTGCCACTTTATTGCCTCGCTAATGACGGTGATTAGCCAACAGGTGCTACCTGCCTCCTGTGTCCATCTTCCTGCCTGCCGAGGATGGTTTCCAAACACCTGGCGGGGGGGGGGGGGAGCTGCCCTGCACTCTGCCAGGGCACCCGCCACCCCTGATCCCCTCAACCGTCACCCCAGTTTTTGCCCATCTTGTCCCCAAAGAACGCAGGGCCAGTTCAGTCCTCATCTGCTGGGGATTGCTGTGTAGCCTCAGTCCTTATCTGGCCCTCTCTGAGCAAGACTGAGGGGGAAGTGAAGCTAGGAAGGGAAGCGGAGGACAGGGGGTGGGAGCTGAGAAGCATGCTTTCCTCTTCCCCAGTGAGGACTTTACTGTGGGCACCCAACTAGAATCCAAAAGAAGATAGTAGCAGAGGGCCTTCCTTGGAGATGAGCTGGGGCTGCTTCTTAGGCACCTACTGCATTGTGGGGAAGTCACTGGAAAAATCCCACCATTCTGGAGGGGTTGGCCCACCACTCCCTGTTGGGGGGTGCCAGAACCTAGGGCCCCAGGTTGTGGAGGACGGGGGCCCTAGTGCGGGTCTGGGTGGGAGCCATGATTTATGACCTGCTTCCTGAGTGAGGAATGCCAGCCTGGGGGGCTGGGTTGGGGGTGGAGCCTCTTGCCTGACACTCCTCATTCTGCTGGATGTCTGCCAGGTCCTGTCAGGACTCTCTTGTCCCCTGAGGACAGCCATGTTCTCCCACATGCAGCAGCCCCCTCCTGTCTGGAGCTCGACCCTCCAGCTCTGGGAAGACTGAGCAACGGCCCAGCTGAGGGGGAATGCAGAACTGAGTCCTTTCCAGTTTTCTGTCTTCGCAGCTCAGCCCCCTTTGTCAGCGGGCATGAGAGTGTTGAAAAATTGCTCTTTTCTCTCCTGCTGCAGCAGGAGGGAACTCGGAGGAGACTTTTGGAAACTTCCATCCTGATGAACTCAAGGCTTACGCACCATGGTCCCAGTGAGGGACTTAGGACTGACACAAAGATAAACATGCAGGCAGGAAAGGGGCGTTGAGCTCCTAGAATGGATGATGGCTGTGGCATGAGGAATTCAGGAAGGTGGGGAAGCAGAGGGGGTCTGGCGGGGAGGGAGGCGGAGTGAACCAGAGCGTTGTCTGGTCCTGGACTCCGCAGTCCATGCTGACTTTGGACCTGTTCCTGTGTGTCTCACTGGTATCCCTCTTGTTCCGCCCCCCTCTCTGGGTGAGGGTCCCTCTTTCTGGACACCTAGCATGGGGTCAGTGTGCCTTCCCTGGTCTGGTGGGACTGGTTTTTCAAGCTGGAGGAAGGGTCGGTGAGGAACTGGCAGAGGGAGAGGGTTTTATGTAAATGCCCAGGGAGTGCTCTGGGAACGGGGAGGCCGGTTTTCCCAAAGACACGCAGGGACTGGCAGCTCCCAATTAGCCGGGCCCGGTGATGTCAGTGCTGCTCTCCTGGGTGGCTGCGCCCACTCCAGTCAGCCTTGGCAGGGGTTCCTGGCCATTACCTTCTCCCTCAGGTGGGAGAGGTGCCAAGGGGGCCACCACTCAGGACAGAGGCCAAGTCCCCTCCCAGCACTCCCCAACCTGGGGCCTGAGCCATGTGGTGGACCAGCCCAAGAAAGTGCCATGAAAACCAGCCCAGACTCTACTGAAAAAAAAAAAAAAGACTTTAATGGGGCTAATATTCCATCCCTCTCCCCCAAACCTGAGAAACTGGGAGACCTTGTAGCTGGGCTGGTCCCAGGGACCGTTGCCATGACAACTGCTGGTAGGCCCTGCTCCCTGGGTTACCCCACCCCCAAATTTCAATAAATACCGTGCAAAGGGGGCTGGTCACCCACCAAGTGGGGGAGATGAGGACCTGAAGTGCTAGACAGGGTGCGTCATATGGTCCGAGAACCCACACGTGCACCCCACCCAGCATGCACACCGAGGGTCGTGTGCGCACACAAGAACCCCCTTCAGACATCCTCATGTGACACCCCCCCACACACACACGCTTTCCTTGGAAATGCAGCACAGAGCACACATGCCCCTTCCTCACAGACATGCGTACAAGGTTCCGTGTATATGCGCCTTTCTCTCCATGTTCGGCTTAGAGCCTGAACATGTCCGGTCCTGGCTCAGAGGCATCCGGACAGGCGGGTCTCCCTGGTCTTAGCCAGACCATCCCTGGGTCTAGGGGCTTGGTGTTGTGATGTTCCCCTGGATGGCCAGGCAGCTGGCCGTGTTGTTGGTGTCAGCCCAGGATGGGAAGGTGTGCAGGTTAAAGATGGGGTAGCTCCAGCTGTTGATGGCCAGTGTGATGATCAGTACTCCGATGATGTTGAGCAGGAATCCTGTCCGGGCCTGGTGGCAGGAGAGCCAGTCTGAGTGACCAGTCACTGAGCTGGGCCGGAAACTATCCCTTAGGGGCTCCTAGGGGCTCAGGAGCTCTCTGACTGGCCAAAGTCTCCCTGAGAAGTCTCTCTGTGGGTCTGACCTGCAGCACTAGGCAAGGTCCCTGTCCCTTGCTTTCATCCTGGCGCTAAGGAGGGAGCAGGAAGCTCTGTGTGAGCTTTCAAGACCTTGGGCTCTGTTCTTCCTGAGTCCACCTCCCCAGGGGCAGGTGCCTTGCAGGAAGGAGCACACAGGCATTCAGGCCCCACTGCCACTCACCATGTCCGACACTTTGAGGCCCCCAAAAGAGAAGACGATGGCATTGGGTGGGGTGGCCACGGGCAGCATGAAGGCCAGGGAGGCGGCCAGCGTGCAGGGAAGCATGACGTAGAGAGGGTGGAGGCAGATGGCCTGAGCCTGGATGGGGAGACAGTGGGCAGAACTGATCCCAGGCCCCATTCCCAATTCTCCAGCTTCCCCTCTCTGGAGGACAGTATCCCCCACCAACGACATACCCTCTGGCCACAAACCCACCACTTCTGCCAGGAGGCACTAGGGTGACCTGGGAAGGGCCCTTTGACCTCTCTGGAGGGGATGAGTGTGCGGCCCTGCCCAGTGGGGCGTGGTGAGGGGAGGGGCCCATAAAACGGATCTCAAAGGGGCTCCAGGGTGTCATCAAAGGCTGTGGGAACGCGCCAGGGGAGGAAGGGGCTGGGGACGCTCCAGGGAGTCATTTCAACCTGTCACCTCAGGACTGACCAGAACAGGGGCTGGGCCGGGGAGGTGGGCGAGGCCACCAATGAGGCCCATCAGGATACTCAAGGGGTGACATCACCAGGGACGGAGTGAGTCAGGGGCCAGAGGGCCTCAGGGCTCAAGGTAGCCAAAGAGTCTGAGGAAGGGTGGGAAGTTCAGGGGTCTTCTCCCAGAAGCAAGAGGAGGTGCAGACAGGTCACTCTGACCTGCAGGCAGGGCCCCTGGATGAGGTGGGCGGGAGGGCTGCCGGAAAGAAGCATGTCTGAAGGACCAGCTCACCATGGAGGCCAGAATGGGCAGGAAAAGTGTGGTGGTGGCCACGTTGCTGGTGCACTCGGTGAACGTGGCAACCAGGAGGCTGATGATGAGGGCAATGGCAGGAGGTGGCACATTCTCTAGGGGGGTCAGCTTTTTCCCCAGCCACTCAGATAGTCCTGATTGCTGTGGGCAGAGGAAGATAGTGTGTGAGAATTTGGGGTCCCTGGGGCTCCAGAGTCCCCTGCTGGGGGTCCGGGAGGGTCCTGCTCCTGCCTCTATCTCTCTAGAGTCTTCAAACTCACATCTGCTTGGGAAAGAAGGTAAGACCCAGCCAGCACCAAAAGGCCCCTCTAGCATTTTGAAGAACACTTGGGTGTGGGGAGAAGGGTCAGATGAGAAGCTAGGAGATGGCGCCAAAGTGCCTTCTTGGGAAGCCTGGGGCTTAGTGGGAGTAAAGGCTTTAATTCCTTTTCCTCCTGTTCTCCCAAAGGCTCTTGGGAGCTCCCTGGCCATCCTTAGCCCTCTCCCGGACTCCGCCAGCCCAGCAGACTGGCAAGGAGAGAGAAGGGCGGAGGGCCCTGGGAAGATGCTGGGAAAAGGCTGGCAGGAGAATGGGGGGCCATTCACAGGGTCATGAGGCCTCCAAGGTCATTCATTACCTGTCCACGAGTGTACTGCCAGACTGTGAGTCCCAGGGCGCTGGGACTTTATCTCGTATGATACTGCCCACCCAGCAGGCAGCACAGTGCCTGGCACAGTCCGTGAGAACTAACCCCAGATCCAGGATTCTCTGACCGAGGGAAGCTGCCTCCTGCCTGCACAATGAATGAGCTTAGCCAGAACACGGAGGCGCAGAGGGGCGCAGGCAGTTTCAGGGACTTCCCTCCTGCTTGGAGGCTCTGGGGAATGTTGCGCTCTCCGGTCCCTAGAGCCCGGCCGGGTGTGATCATGGCGCCCCCTGGTGGCCTCAGCGGGCCAACTGCGTCCCCTTGACGCTCACTACTCCCTAAAGCTGTTGCATTCTCCGCCTGGCAGAGGGTGAGGCTGCTGGAGTGAGGTGAGACAGGGTTGGAACTGAGAACAAATAGTTCCTGCCCACCAGGGGAGCCCGCCTTTCCTTTGGCTTTGGGAACCGTAACAGGCGGAAGTCCTTAAGGCTTGTGTTTCCTCCCCCTCCCTTAGACGGATTTCTAACCTGTGTCTCCTGCCGCTGCCAAGGCTCCACCCACCAGGAGGATCCTGTGTGGGATGGAGGCAGGGTGCCTCTTTCCCTGCCACAGGGTCCCGGTCCAACGGGCCGGCGAGGGGGCGGGGCTTTCTCACCTCGCTGCCCTTGGCCAGAGCAAAGCCTCCCCCCAGCAGGAGCACGATATTCCAGGGCATCTTCTCATTTACAGTCTTCCAGTTGAGGAGGGCCGGAGGGGCCTTCAGCCTTCCAGGGTTTTCTATTTCCCAAGCAGAGGAGGACGGGTCACTGAGAGCTGACAGGTTTTTCCTCCCCTCCCCCTGGGTCGCTCTGTGAGTCCCTATCAGAGCTCAAGGCACGCAGCATCCTCACTTTGTCCCTGAGTCCCTGCACCCTTGGCAAGTCATCCCAGCCTCTCTGGGCTTTGACTGTTTCTATCAAGTGTAGTTGAAGGCGCATTCCATGCTGGAAGGCAGGGGCTGCCCAGAGGCCCCTCCCTGCCCCACTCCAGGTTCTTACCTGGATCCTGAGTCAGCCCTGGGATCTTGGAGGGCACCAAGAACAGAATTACGCCAATGAAGATGGCCACTGTTCCATCAGATGCCATGCTGTGGGTAGGGCAAGGAGGCTAGGCTTAGACTCAGGGCTGCTCAGGGTCATAGGGTAGAACAGGGGTGGAGAGGAGCCCCTCCCATAGAAGTGCAAAGCCCTCCCTGCAAGTCCTCCCCACCATGTCCCCTCTGGGTCTGCACCAGGGGCCCTGCTCCCTTCCCTCCTCCCTTAGCCAGGTGAGCCCCAGAAGTATCTCACTCTCCCCAAGAATGCTCACCTGTTTCCATCCTTGTCAGAAAAAGCCAGGTTGCCCCAGCCAAGGAAAAAGCCCGGCTCTCGGGTGAACCACAGCACCACCAAGGTGACAAAGAGGACAGAGACAGCCTTTTCTGCAAAGCTCATGGGGCCCAGTAGCTTGTGTTCTGTTTGGATGACGCGGAAGGCTGCCTGTGCTCTCTCCTGCGCCTGCTCCCCAAAACCGAAGTTCTTCCGGAAGCTGTGGGGGGTGGGGGTTGGGGTAGCTCCTGAGGATCCCAGGCAGGGAAGCAAGGGACTCTTGAGCACCTGTGATACGCTGATGCTGGCAGGATTGCTACCCTACCAACCTGGCCCTGACCCTACCCAAGGTTCTGGAAGAAGAGCAGAAGACTCAGGGAGAGGGCTGGGGTGGGGTCATGGTTCTTCTTTAGCAGAAGCAAGGCTGCGACTCCAGGGGCAGGTTTCCCCATGCTTAGCCCTGCTCCATCTGCTCCACTGACCCCTTTCCCTCCCGGGATTGTCTTGTGCTAAGGACTTCTGGCCAGGACTCCCCACTCCCCCCTTCCAGCAGCCTTTCGGGAAATCTTTCCCTCCCTCTCCTACCTGCTTCTCGGCATCCCCTGGGAGCCTGAGCCCCACCCACACCACTCTTGGAGGCTGAGGAGACTGCCACCCACTTCTGTGTGCCCCTTGCGTAATTTGGGTTGACTTTTAATTTTTCACTTGGGTAAATCTCAACTCCCGTGATGGACCGTGAATTCCTCAGCGGCAAAGACCATCTACCTAGCACAGCTTTGAATGTCCCATGATGCCTTGCATATGCGGGCGTCTTTGACCACCACCCAGCCTCATACCAGCCCCCAGCCTCCATCTGGCTGCCTTGCACTGGCCCAAGTGACTGTTCCAAAGCACAGCAACAATACTTAAAAACTTTCCACGTCCCCTCTTCCATCCTCACCGCCCCCACACACCACACCCTGGGCAGGGAAGGCCTATAACTCCTACCACAATACCACAATACCACCCTTATCACTATTCTCCTCCCTCACTGACAGCAGACATCACCAGTCGATCTCAGACCCAATTCCAGCTGAGCTCCAGCAAGGTCTGACTGGATGGTCAACTCAGACTTCTCTGGTCACTACCCATAACCCAGGGCTGGAAGTTAAGAATAAAACCTATTTGCTACTCCTGGCCTCAAGGACAAGGTCCCAGCGCTTGATGTGACACACAGGACCTCTGTCATCTTCCCCTGCCTACTTCTCCAGCTTCAGTTCCTGATACTGCTTTTTGATCTTGATGTTTCAACCAACAGAACTTGAGTTTTCTCACATTCTTTCTTGCGTCTGCACCTTTGTGTAGGCTGTTGCTACCACCTGGAGTGCCGTTACCCCATTCGCTATCTGGCTGGCTTCTCGTTCTACAAGATTTGGCTTTGACATCATGTCCCACAGGGGCATTCTGGGATCTCCACTATCCTCAGCCTTCTGGGATCTCTACTATCCTCAGCCCCAGGCTTCTTGCTGTTGCGTTAGGCAAGCTCCAAGGACAGGGGCTGCACCTAACATCCCGTAGTATTCTCAGTGTCTCACACAGGGCCAGATGTCCAGTAAGAACACAAAAAAACCCTTTGGAACTGACCCTGCTCACTGTGTGCTCCTTAAGCATTAACCAAAGGACTGTGGAACATTATGGAATGGATCTAGCCTGGGCATCAAGAGACCTAGTTTTCAGCTTCTGCATTGGCAAATCTAGCTGTACACCACTCTTGGAGCCTCAATTTGCTCATCTGCTAAAAGGAGTAATAATCTCCGCGCAGTAAATCCCTCAATGGTGGTGGCAAGGGCATACAGAGGCCTTGGCAGGGAGAGGCCTTCTCAATGGGAAGGTAATTACACCCTTGGTGGAAATGGCTACCAGATTACCAGAGGGTAAGGGCAGGACCCTGGGCTGCTTCCACTTCTGCCACCACTTACTTGAACCCCAGAAAGAGGATCTGCAGCCACAGCCAGGAAAGCACCAGCAAGATGACCATGGTGGGGAAGGCAAAGCCGAACCAGGAGGCAAAGTTCACCACGTTGCCGTTTTTGGGGAAGAGCCTGGGGGTGGGGGTGGGAGGGACACAGCCAGTCGGTCGCATGACCTTGCCCCAGGGGCCTCCCAGGGGCAAGTGCAGACCCCTTCACCCCACCCTCAGCCCCGCCCTGGCGCCGCCCCCAGTTACTCACGAGTTGACTTGGCCTTGCAGCACCAGGTTGGGCGTGGTACCTGTCAGTGTGGCGATGCCCCCAATGCTGGCTGCGTAGCACACGCACAGGCTCATGCCCTGGCTGAAGCGGACCTGCTCCTGTGGCTGTGTGGTTGGCTCTGAGGACGCGGCGGGGATGGGGTGGACCTGCCCGTTATCTGGGAACAAAGGAGAGCTCAGCGCGGGGGGAGGGCGGGGAGGGGCTTGGGGGGGGCTGTCCGTGAGAACCCTGGACCAGCTGGGAGGTAGGGGAGTGAGGGGGGCGAGGCTGCAGTCCAGGTCTGCGAGGGCTTGCACTCCCTGGGCTCTCAGGCTAGGTCAACCCTCAGACACCATCTGGCCCAACCTCTCTCTTGAGAGGGGGAAACTGAGGCACAGAGCCCGAAAGAGGATTATCCGAAGCACACAGGACGAAGGGAGCCCAGATCCCTGACAGGCCACCCAGAGTCCAGCTCTCTGCCTTCCTGAGTGGTCTAGCATCTCATCTGGCCCTGCATGGAAGGGATCCTCAGAATGTGGGATTTTTCATTTTAAAACTAGGGATAGGGGCACCTGGGTGGCTCAGTTGGTTAAGTGTCTGCCTTTGGCTCAGGTCGTGATCCCCGGGGGTCCAGGGATGAGTGCCGCATTTGGCTCCCCACTCCGCGGGGAGTCTGCTTCTCCCTCACCCTCTGCGCTTCTGCCTGCTTGTGCTCTCTCTCTCTCTCTCAAATAAATAAAATCTTTTAAAAAGTTAAAAAAATAAAACTAGGGTCAGTGTTGGGCAAACCAGGACAAGTTGGTCGTTGCACGTCTCCCTTTTCTCTCCCTGAAAGCTCTGAGATGACCACCCTGTCAAGAACGTCACCCCAGACCACCCCCCCACCACCACCACCAAGAGCTGAGATGGAGGGGGCAGGGGTGGGGGCAGAGCAGGGTTGACCTTCACCTTTCTCATCAAACTTGGTCACTTTTTTCTGGGGTCCTGGCTCCTGGAGTTCAAAGGCGGGGTTGTTGCTGCCTTTCTCTGCATCCTTGCCTGTGGGTGACTGGTGCAGCTGGTCCAGGACAGCATGTGCGATGGGCACCATCATGGCGGTGGTGGCTGTGTTGCTGATCCACATGGATAGGAAGGCTGTCACCAACATGAAGCCCAGGAGCAGCCTAGGGACAGACAAAGATGGAACCGCTGGCTGGCGTCCCGCCATCCCTTCAGGGACTGGATCCCCAGCACCCCACCCGTTCCAGGTTCTCCAGTCCTGGTTGGTGGGAACTCACAGGGCTGGCCGCACCCCAATGATGAGGAGCACACGGAGAGCAATGCGTTTGTGCAGGTTCCAGTGCTCCACGGCAATGGCCACCAGCAGCCCCCCGACGAACAGGATGTTGCTGTCCTTAAAATACTCGAGGCAGACCTAGCAGGCAGGGACAGCTGAGAGGCAGGAAGGGGTCTCTCCCATGACCCCTGATATTCCCACAAACACAGACTGGTCTCCTGGGCTCTAGGAACCAAGTGGGAATGGTTTTTGGATTATCTTCCATTGAAAACAAACCAGGTTCCAGGGCACCTGGGTGGCTCCGTGGTTAACCATCTGCCTTCGGCTCAGGCTGTAATACCAGGGTCCTGGGATTGAGCCCTGCATCAGGCTCCCTGTTTGGTGGAGAGCCTGCTTCTCTGCCTTTGCTACTCCCCTTGCTTGTGCTCTCTCTCTGTCATATAAATAAATAAAATCTTTAAAAAAGAATTTAACCAGGTTCCTCCCCTTCTTTCTCCCCTCAGAAATGAGTGGGAGATAATCTAGTCTGATTCCAGTCACGTTTCAAGCCATTGACTGGGAGATAGAGAATTTAGCACTGACACTAGAAAGTACAGCAGTGACTCTCCAAGTGTGGTCCACAAGCCGGCTTATCCCCCATCTGGAGCTTGCTGGGAAGAAAATGCTCAGGCCCTGTCCTAGATTTCCTGACTCGGAAGCTCTGGAGTTGGGGCCCAGCAGTCTGTGTTTTCACCAGCCTTGCACGTGGTCCCAAGACACACACACTCATGATTCAGAGCTGTTGACCCAGGAGAATACACATTCTTTATTGACTTTCAAGGACCCTTTTCCTGGGTCACCTGGCCTGTCCACCTCCCTGGCCTATACCTGATCCACTTTGAATTAACCCTCAACACCGACCATGCCCTCGGCATTTCTAGAACGCGCCCCCCCCCCAACACTGTCATCTTCTGACTCCTCCCTTAGTGCTCCCTGACCTGCCAAAAAGAGGCAAGGACTCCTCTTCTGTGTGCCCTGCCTGTGATGAGGCTTTCCTCCATACCAGACCCCCTCCATCCCAGGAACCTTACCTCAGAGGCATCCATTATGCCCATCAAGGGGTACAGGAAGATGGGGAAGAGGGCGGTGACAGCCAGGGGCAGAGCCTCAGTGCACCAGAAGAGCGCCATGATGATGATGGAGTAGGCACAGGAGGCCTCCTGGGGGCAGAAGGGGAGCAGAAGAGCTGTTGGAAGGTCAGGCCCGTGTCCCCAAGTCATGTCATCTCTTGCCCGAGAGAAAACAGGCCATTGGCAACAGTGTAGGAAGAGTCTGCCGAAGCCCCAGTCATTGATTCCTGAGTCCAAGGTCTCATTTCAAAATGGAAATAAAGAACAAAGGAAGGCACTCACCACCTCGTCTTTGACCTTGGGGAGGCTACACGCTGAAATCCAGCCACACAGGAGGGACTGGAGAGCTTAGAGTTGGTCATCAGGCCCCACCCAGCCCGAGGCGACTGCAGGGGGCTAAAGTGAAGATCCCCTAGATGAGATGGGGGGGCTCATCTAGATGGGACTGAGGCCTGGATGCTGCAGACCTCTACCTGGCCCCCTGGCCTTCCCCGACTTTGTCAGAGCCTGTGAGAATTATTTGTATGACGATGCAATGAAATGTTCGTTTCCTCTCCCGGAAGGGGAGCTTCATGAGGACTGAGTCAGTTTTGTGGCATCTGGGTGCTTGGAGTTCAGGACCCAGCAGGCTTCAGTGCAAAACTTTTCTGAATGAATGAACCACTAGGAAGTTTTGTAATAGTGGGAGTTCTCCTTCCCAGCAAGCCTGAAATGACCCCAGCATCACACAACGCCAGGAGCTGTCATACACATTTTATAAAGTATGTAAAGGTTCCCACAGCCCTGAGCTGTGCAGGAGATTGTGGTGGGGGGAACTTAAATCATAGTCTTGCAAGTCTTTGGGTTCCAGAAGTGCTCCTTTCTTTCTGGAGAGGCCAGACATCAGAACTGGGAGGGGACCTGGGGTGGACATGGAAGTCAGAGAGCCTCCAGGGTCCTGGGGCCCCTGCAGGGAGGGCCCGAGAATCATTAGCTAGAAGGAGGCCTCTGGGGCACCTGCCCACTCTTTGCCAAAGGGGTTGTGGGGCTGCAGGCTGTGCCAGGACAATGGGCTGGGAGGCTTGTCCTGACCTCTTGTTTTTTTCACCTGGTGCTCACCCCGGAGTACCTCTTCCCCTTAGTGCCCTGAAGCTTGGGGAGCATCCCTGGGGGAAGACGAAGTTGCTGCTGATGGAGCAACTTTTAGGAGCTGGGTGTTTTCCTGGGTAACTCAAGCAGCCCTGAAGGTGGGTGTGGTGGGCCCAGGATCTAGAGAAGCTGGAGGGGGTGAGTGGCTTGCTCAAGGTCACAGAGAACTGGGGAGTGGGAGAGCCAGTCTGGAACCCAAGCCAGGCATCCAGACTGAAGAACTCCAAGGGCGTCTCCCCAGTGCTCTAGGAATGCCTGGAATGGAATAGCATGCAGCCTGCCCATTCCCCACCGTCCTCACGAAACTTCCATGAGCTCTCCTCACCCTGGACATGGACTCTTCGGCCCCAGGGGTGGGGCCACCTTGACCTTCGTCCAGAGACCCACCCTACCTTTCCCCCAGCAGGAGGCCAGTTCTGCTGACTTTGCTGTTCTCAGCGGCTTCCTTCTCACTTGCATGGATGGTGTGGCCAGTTACTCATCTCTGCACACCCCCGCCCACCCCGGGCTAAGGGCAGGCCGGTCCCTTCTGGACCCTGGCGGCCCCCACCCCCAACTGACTCGGAATTCTCTGGCCAGAGACAAGGAGGGGGCTGGGGTGTGCGGTCAGTGCTGATTCGAGAGGAGTGAGCTGACAACAGCACATGTATCCCCCGGACTCCTCCGTGCCAGGCCTTGGGTGCCCCGTGCTTTGGGTGACTGTCACATTTCATGGCTCGGTGAGGTCATGACTGACTATTGTTCCCATCCCACCGATGAAGAAACGAAGGCATAAATAAATGAAGCCAGTGTCTCCGTGTCACATGTCCGCAAGTGAAGCAGCCCGACCACTTGGCTCTTGATCTTTCCCTTTCTGTCCTGAGTTGAATCCCTTAGTTGTGGGCTGCCCTCCAGCCTCAGGTTCGCTGTGACTATTGGGTGGATAGGGATGGGCTGGGGCTCTCAATTCCAACAGAACTGTCTTCCCTGGGGCCTGCCACTTCCCGCCATCAGGCTCCAGGCAAGTAAACCCAAAGCCCAAACCTTCCCCATCTGAGACCCCATTCCCAGGCTGCAGAGAGAGCTGTTAATCGTTAACCCAGCCCCCCCCCCCCCCCGTGAACTCCAGTGTGTTCCATCTATGGCTCCCTTACCCCTTTACAACTTCCCGGAGTCCTCTTCTCGTCCGTCAGTCTGTCTCTGGATCAAGCCCAAAACCGGTTTCAAAGTCCCATCCAGAAGCCTTCTCTGGCCCAGGTGGCCCTAGCCCCGAGTCTACATCCTATCCTCCTGGGCAGTCTTGTCCAGCTGTAGCATAACTTGCTGACCTGTTCTTCCTGGGTCATAGGGTGCTTAACTGAGGCGTGGAATTCCAAGGAATCTGCGGGAAAACTATTCCATCTTTGCGCTAACATCTAACTAAGTCTCCAAACATAGGCATTGAAGCCATGTTGCGGTTAGGGATACCGCGGCTGATTTTGTCTCAAAGGCCCTTGATCATGGCCATCAGCCATCAGCTATGTGCTGCACAGATCAGTTGATGCCGTTATCTCCAAATGTATCTCAAAATACTGTTTCTATCCATCACTCATTCTGACATGGTAGTTGTATCAATGCCAGATCTTTATTTAATGCATGAATGATCACCTGTATTCCTGAATTGCACTTGGCTTTTTCATATTTTTAGTACTTTCTTTCAAAGTAACTGGTTTCCTTGGCAATCCCATATGTTTTCTTTTGGGCATTTTAAAGCTCTATTCCAGAAGGGTCCGAAGTCTTCCCCAGACAGCCAAAGGTGTTCATAGCTCAGAAATGGGTTCGTGTCTGTGAACGAGGGGCGCCTGGGTAGCACGGTCGGTGAGAGGACCGACTCTTGGTTTTGGCTCAGGTCGGGATCTTACAGTCACGAGATGGAGCTCCAGGTCGGGCTCCAAGCAGTGCCCCTCTCCCTCTGCCCTTCCCTCTTGTGCACTTTCTCTCTTGTGAATAAATTAATTAATCTTTTTTTAAAAAAGATTCTATTTATTTATTCGACAGAGAGATAGAGAGAGAGAACACAAGTAGGCAGAGTAGCAGGCAGAGGGAGACGCAGAAGCAGGCTCTCTCCTGAGCAAGGAACCGGATGTGGGGCTCGATCCCAGGAACCTGAGATCATGACCTGAGTCAAAGGCAAACACTTAACCAACTGAGCCATCTAGGCACCCCAAATTAATTAATCTTTAAGAAAAAAAAAATCCGGGGCGCCTGGGTGGCTCAGTGGGTTAAGCTGCTGCCTTTGGCTCAGGTCATGATTTCAGGGTGCTGGGATCAAGTCCCGCATCGGGCTCTCTGCTCAGCAGAGAGCCTGCTTCCCTTCCTCTCTCTCTCTGCCTGCCTCTCTGCCCACTTGTGATCTCTCTCTGTCAAATAAATAAATAAATAAATCTTAAAAAAAAAAAAAAAATCCCTGAACGAGGTTTTCAGCTACCTCCATTTTGACCTCAGTCCGTACTTTCTAATTAAGTTCTTCTTTAAAAAAAAAAAAAATTATTTGATAGAGAGAGAGAGAAAAAGAGTACTGCAGGGAGGGACAGAGGCACAGGGAGCAAGAATCCCAAGCAGACTCTGAGCTGGGCATGGAGCCTGACATGGGGCTTGAACCCATAACCTAAGCTGCAACCAAGAGCCAGATGACCCACCGGCTGCACCACCCAGACGCCCCTAAGTTCTTCCTTCCTCTTTTCTCTTATCTCAAGCCAAAAAGATGCAGGCAAAGAAACCCTGATGGAAACCAAAATGACCCCCCAAGCAACAGCAGGGACTGCCCTGACAGCCACAGGAAACTGCATGATTGACCCCAAGACGGTGGTCAACTTGACCTTTCTTGCCCACCTGTGGGACCTTTTCTTTGTCCCACATTTTCCTTATATAAACCAGCATGTATTTTCAGCACTTTGGAGACCTTCCTGGAGACACTAGTCTGCTCTCTTACCTGTGATGGACTTGCTGAGATAAATCCCTTCCTCGTTCCACCACCGCTCATCTCTCTGCCTTTGAGTTTTATGAGCAGCAAGTGGCCCAACCCCCTCTGTTTGGGTCCCTCACAGCCAGGTGCTCTTGCTCTCTTGGGCCCCAGTTTTATCCCTGCCTTAAGGTGAAGGGAAAGAGAACAATGACCTAGCACTAACTATGGTAGCTTCCCTGAATTACCTTGGGAACTTTCTAAACCTGTAGGTCCATCTCCAAGTGGAATTCGTCTCTCGGTGGGAGAAGGGGTCTCTAGGAGCCCCAGCGATGCAGTGTGAGCCAGAGCGAGGAATCAACAGAGGTCAAGCTTGTGGAGCTGGGTAGGCACTCCCTTCCCTCTCATTTCCTCCTCACATCTCCATGGGGCAGTGGTTGTTGCTCCTTCCACAGTGAGGGAGGAACCTGGGCTGGCCAAGCCCAGCTGGCAGCCTATGGCGTGGGACCCAGTCAGTTTATGCTCTGGCCACTGGCAATTCCTCAAGGTTGCTGGCACCATACAAGCCCACACACCAATCCCATACGCATAGCCTGCACTGCAGTCTATGGTGGCTCAGCTAGCAGTGGGGCAGAGTTTCCCCCCGCCCCCAGGCAGCTAATGCTTCTTGCTCCCTTCCTCTGTCACTACCTTTCCCTTGCCCAGGCAGGCAGGGGAGGTGCTCCCCAGCTCTGTGCCTTGGCTGAGGATTTGCTCCTCTTTCAGTATCTGTTTATGGGCTGCTGAGGACAGGGAGTGAGTCTTTTCACCTCTGGGTGGTTTACCCCTGGCTCTTTGGTGGGTGCTGGCCTGGATGCAAAATCCTCCTTTCCCACTTGTGCCACACCACCCCTACATCAGGAAGTCCCTGCTATTGGGAGCCTCTGGGGGGCAAGCCCTAGGCCCCTCAACTGTTCATCAGGCACTCATTAGACAAATACCCTCTCCCCTCCAAGTCTGCAGTCCTGCTGGTCATCTATACCTCAAATACCCTCACTGACTTCTCTCCAGCTCTTGGCCACCGGCTTTGTCCGAGCCCCAGCATCTGTCACCAAGAATCCTATAAGGTCTCCTGGTTCACCTCTCTTCTTCTCTTGTGCCGAAATCCCTTCTCCTTGCTGCAGGCAGAGCAATCTCAAGTCACAAGTCTGTTTGATCCACTCCAATTCTCCAACATGGATACACTCACCTCAAAACAACTCAAATCCCTTCAGAGTACCCCACTGCTCTCAGGAGAAGTTTGGGGCTTATTTGAGCCTCTCTTCCTTGCTCTCTGCTCCAGCCACACCAGCCCTCTTCCAGTTCCTCAAATGCTCCATCCTTCTCCCAGCCACAGGGCCTTTGCACACACGATTTCCTCTCTTCGCACTTTGCTCAGTTGATGTCTACTCATTCTCAAGATCTCAAGTATTCCTTTTTCAGGGAATCCTCCATGGGTTCCCTGTTTTCACACATGAAACCCCTGTATCTCTTCTGCCTAGCCCTCATCACAGGCTATAATTAAATGTTTTGTTTCATGAATTTTTTTATGAACATCAACCTTTTTCATTAGACCGTAGTCTCTAGGGAGCTAGGGCCGAGTCCGTTTCAGCCTACCCCATCAGACACCTACATGGAATGGGCAGGAATGCATAAATGAGAGCAGCAGGCATGAATGAGGCCCAGCCCTGGCCCTCTGGGTGCCCCCATGTGGGCTGGCCCTTCGGCCCACTGTGGGCAGGCTGCCCTGCAAAGTCAACAGAGGACAGGAGAGATCAATACTCAGAGGACTTCCAACCCCCCAGGTTGGCAGCTAATGGGAAACACAGGTGAGAGGTCAGAAAACTCACGTGCCCAGGCCCAGCTTAATGGCTGTGTCCTTGGGCAAGTTACATCACCTCTCTCAGCTTTTTCTTTCTTTTTTTGTAAGCAACACTGATCATTTCCAGCTATACACACATTTATCTCTTTTATATGGTTTCCTTATCTGCAAGTGGGAATAAAAGAAACACCTACCCCTCTGGGCTATTATAAGGATAAAGGATGTGAGTATGTCATAAAGTACAGTTGACAGCGGTGAGCAATTGAATGTACTCCCGGTTCCCGGAAAACCAGTGTGGATTCATGAGGCACACATGGAGATGACAGTGCCAGAGTCCAGGGCAGACTCTGGACCCAGGGTGCGGGCAAGGTGTGGGACCTGTGGGCATCATGGCCTTTACCCATCATGGGCACAGAGCAGCCCGTGGCTATTGCACAGCTGCAAACATGCCTTTAGTCTCAGAGCACCATGACTTATTCCTCCTGGAGACTGAAGGTTAACCCAGGGAGGGGGGATGGGCCACTCCCACTACCCCCTGCCCCTAGTGAGGAGTGATGCAGTGAGCACTCCCAGGTCTGGGAGGGAGATGACGTACTAGGCGGCAGCCGGCCAAGAACCATGGCAAAGGCGAGACCAGAGTGGGATCCCAGAGGAGAAGGGGCCTGAGGGGTTCCAGAGGGGATGCTGAACGGGTGCTGAGGGATGAAGAGGAGTTCGGCGGGCGGGTGGGCAAAAGGTATTGAGGTGAGGGAGGGAGCAGAGAGAGAACAGAATGAGGCACGAGTGATTTTGATGCATTCTTGGAGGGGTGTCATGCTTGGAACAGGCCTTGTCTGCCTTAGGGGAGATCCAGGACTTTATCTGGAAGACAGTGGTGAAAAGTGAGGCCCTTAAAGGGTTTTAAGAGGAGAGAGTTACACTGTCAGGTTACACGAATGCTACTCTATGTGATTTTTTTTTTTAAGATTTTTATTTTAGAGAGAGAGAGGGAGAGAGAGAGAAAACATATATAAACAGGGACAGAGGGAGAGAGAGAACCCTAAGTAGGCTTCACACTCAGCACAGAGCCTGACGAGGGGCTCCATCTCACACCCCTGAGATCATGACCTGAGCCAAAACCAAGAGTTAAATGCTTAACCAACTGAGCCACCCAGGCACCCCATCCCCTATGTGATTTTTAAAAATATGTGCACAGTGTCTGTCTGTAAATATATATATGAATCAGAATTAGAAAGATAGAATGAATCTAATGAAATGTAACAATATCTGTGATTTTTTTTCCTGGTGGCCAAATCAAATATATGGTTAATACTATTGTGATTTGCTATCTACATTCATAACAGAAGGAAGTACTAAATTTTCCTTAGATGTTATAGACCATAAAATATAGGGTTTCTTTCCATCCAAGTTCACAGACTTCCTGAATTCTCCCCCTAGATTCCCAGGGATGAGGAGTTCCTGCCCTGGCCACTGAGGCTGTCATCTGGATGGGCGCCAGGGACGAGGATGGGAGCAGGACGTCTCCATTTCATTCTTTGGTACTGTCCAATGTCAAACGATGTCAGTGTGTCATCTAATTAAATAAATACATCATCTAAAGAGGAAAATGGGGGGGGGGGCTCCTCGGTGGCTCCGCTGGTCAAGCGTCTGCCTTCAGCTCAGGTCATGATCCCCGGGGTCCTGGGATCGAGTCCCGCCTGCACTGGGATGCCTGCTCAGTGGGAAACCTTCTTCTCCCTCTCTTCCCTGCTTGCGTTTTCTCTTGCTATCTCGGTCTCTGTCTCTCTCTCAAATAAGTAAACAAAATCTTGGGTAGGAGGAAAGGGAAGCAAACACTCCCACGTGCCTGCTCTGGGTGTCTAGACACACTGCAGTGAGCCCAAGGGCTGGAGGGACCTGGGGCAGGAGATGCAGAGCAGGCCGGACTGCCGGATAGTCTTTCCAGGAATAGTAGGTCCAGGCTAAATACCTAACCTTTTCAAGAGACTGAATATGCAAAGGGGAAGACAACCAGTTCATATACGAAAATATGTCCCGTGGTCTGCAGCGACCAGCCCGGGGAAGCCAAATTACAGCCTCTAGAGCCGGTGGCCTGAGCGCTCCGGATTTGCTCAATGACGGCGGGCTTTCCTCCATGTTGCCCCTACTCTCTACCCTCACTTCCAGTGCCAGACCAACTGGGGAGAGCCAAATCTGCATCCCTAACCAATCACATGGCCTACCTGCCGCCTATCAGGCCCTCCGGCCTCCCGTGCCAACAGCCTCTGGTCGGGGCACCCCTGAAGCCTCCCTTTTCCTCCAGTAAAGCATTTCCGTCCCCGCCCCACCTTTGAGGGTCTGCTAACAGTGAGCGATGGTGGCTGGCTGCCTGCCTTTCCTCTGCCCGCTCTCACTCCTGAGATCTTTATTTATTTCTGCACTCAAGTCTGAATGAGTTGGTTGCGTCATCCGCTCTAAGAGGCCAAAGGGAAACAATGGGTTTCTGAGTGTCAGAGAAGACCAACGCCGGGAGTGGTGGGGGAGAGTCCTGACCTCTTGGGCTGGGGGCCAGGTCAGCATGGGTCCACAGAAGAGCAAAACGGCAGGCAAGACTGACTGTGAGCAAAGCATTTCCACACTCCATGCGTTCGATGGACCTCGCCGCTGGATTCTATGCAGGAAACTACTGTGGAAGATTCTACCTGGTTTGCCCATTCCTGACCCTCACCTAGCAGGTGCTGACGGGCTTCGACATAATCTAATAATTTGGGAACAAAGTCCAGACTGGGGAAAACTCTCTCTCTCTCTCTCCTCCAGGAACCCCGCTGGATTTGGAGGCTGGGTTCTTCTTCCTCTTTTTAATTAAAGATTTTATTTATTAATTTGACAGAGATCACAAGTAGGCAGAGAGGCAGGCAGAGACAGAGAGAGGGGGAAGCAGGCTCCAGGCTGAGCAGAAAGCCCTATGTGGGGCTCAATCCCAGGAATCTGGGATCATGACCTGAGCGGAAGGCAGAGGCTTTAACCCACTGAGCCACCCAGGCGCCCTGGGTTCTTCTAATCCTACTCCCAGGCACCCCAAGAGACCAGAAAGTCTGTCTCCAGGTGGTGGTTACACTTAGGGACTCTACCTCACTGCTCTCATGTCCGTGACCAGCTGCACCTCACCTTCCTGATTCACAGGTGGGAACATCAAGGCCCCCTTGTCGGGAAAACAGCCCCTGTGAACAGAAGTCATCTCTGGAAAAGAAGTCAGGTGCCTGGGGCTGGTTGTGCTTTTCAGAGGTTAAAAATTCAGATGAGAGGCAGAAGGCACAGGGAACCACCGCCTACGGGGCCCCAGGTACCAGGGATCCTATGCCCACAGGTTCTTATTTTTAATCTTCACACAGCCCCTTAGAGAGGAGAGGGCTGGTGAGGACACATACAGTGTGGATTTGAACCCACATCTGTCTGGCTCCAAAATCCCATTTTGTTCCCTGGGCTCTGCCTTCTTGATCAAGAGCGAGGAAGTTTCAAAAGATAGAGGGGAACCCCAGCACCGAGGTCCAGATTCCACGTACAGTCTTCATGCCCACGGTGAATCATCTGAGTCCTGCTCTGTCCCTGGGGTTCAGGAATAGCTTGTAGTTAGGGTATTTTAGTTACACGGGTCTTAAAGCTCACGTGGGCAACACGACATACCATTCGTCTAGTCTAGGAGAGCAGCTGATTCAGATTAAGAATTTCTGCCTTCTGTTCCTCCTGTAACTACGATCTGGATTTTAGCTAAGCTCGGTCCTGGCAAACACTGTGCCCCTAGGAGACTGTTTTTCCAGATGGTCCCATGTGGGGGGCAGGGTTGGGGAGTGGGGCACCTGCAGTTTTGACCTAAAAACCCTCCTTCCCCAGGGCCTTGCAGGGCTGACCACATGGGCTGACCTCCCCCTGACTCTCTAACTGAACGTACACGGTCTTCCCCTTGCTCTACTCCCTGTGCCACGCTGGCCTCGATCATCCCTCCAGCTTTGCCAAGCTTGCTCTTGGCCTTAGGCCTTTGCACTGCGTGTTCTGCCTGGACAGCTCTTTGCTCAGAGCCGTGCTTGACTGGCCCTCGCTTGTCATTCAGGTCCGAGGGTAAATATCATTGCCCCAGGAGGCCTTTCCTGAACACCCCATCCCAAGCAGCCCGTCCCTAAGCCATAGTCACAGTCGGTTCTCACAGCATATGTTTCTGTGTGTCTTTCCAGCCCCTGCACCTAAACAGTCCTTGGGACGTATTACTTGCTTCCTGATGGGCAAGTGAGCAGGCAAGTGAATGGGTGGGTATGAGGTTTGGGGCACACCCATAGTGCCCCTTCACTGTCCGGTGGTTGAGCTGGGGGAAGCAGTGAGGAGGCCTCGGGCCCCACCGTCCCTCCTCCCCTGGGACCACCAGAGAGGATGGAGAGCATTTCCAGGATTGGTTGCTATTTCTGGAACACACATTATGATTCCGGCCCCTACACCTTTACTCCTATGGTTGCCTTCACCCGGCTGGCCGTCTATGGGTGCCTCTGACTGTTGGCATCTCACTCAGCCTTCAAGGCCCAACTCAAACAACACCTGCTTTGGGTTCACCCCTGAGTCAGTGGGAAGAATTTGCTCCCTTCTCTGAGCTCCTTTGCTATATCTCTGTGTAAACACATGTTCCTCTGACAGCAACCTGAGGACAGAATCCCGTACTCCTTTCCAGTAACCTCTAGCACAGAGCCTTGGAGCTCAACAGACTTCCCCAACTGCAGCCCAGTGGGAGCACTGGCTGATGGCAGGGTGGATGGGAGGGTAGATGGCTCAAGAGGTGACTCACAATGGGGCCACCAGCCTGTATCCCTGGACAGCCTTGAGCAGAGACCCTCAAAGCCATGTTCCAGTTTAGACTTTGCCTTTCTCTAGCTGGGATTTCAGACAAATTACTACTCTGTGCCTTAGTTGATAGGTCTGTAAAATGGGATAATAGTTCTCTCACAGTAACTCACAGGTTATTGTGAGAAGTAAATGGGTTAGTGCTTTGAAGTGCTTGGCATCATGACTAGCACAGAAATAATACTCAATAAATGTCAACTGTTACAATATGGACATCTGTCTGAGCCTTGTCTGGGACTCATCAAACTCTCCATCCTGACAACTCCCCAGTCTTCCCACTTCAGGGGCTCGGGGGCATGGAGGTAAGCTTGGGAACTCACTCCAGACAGCAGGGGTTCAACACAGGGTCCTCTTTGCCCACAATCATGCATTCATGCAACGTGTGTTTTGTTGAGCACCTACTATGTGCCAGGTCCTGGAGATTCTGCATGGAAGAAGACAAAGGGCCTACACGCATGGAGCCTACCTTCTAGCATAGGGAGTCAGAGAATAAATAGAAAATAAACAAATACATCACTTCAGTTAGGGAAAGCCCTTTACTTAGGACAACAGGGCTTCCTAATAGTGTGACCGGCAGCGGTCAGAGAAGGCTTTTTCTGAGCAGGTAGATTGAGGCTGAAACCCGAGTGAGAAGCAATCATCTGGAAAAGAACATTCCAGGCAGGGAGACGAGCTACGTGCGGAGCACGGAGAAAGCTGGTGAGGCTGGAGAAGAGTGAACGAAAGGGAAGGGAAGATACTGGGCACTGGGGACCAACGGGTCTCCAGGGGTGCAGCCCTAGGGACTCCTGGCTGCCCTAAGAGATCTGGGTTTTATTTGGAGTTTGATTCGAAGCCTGTGGAAGGGCTTCCACAGGTAGTGGTTGAGTGAAGAATGGTCTGGGGAGGGAGAGGGAGAGGAGAGGAATGATGGCGGCCTGGACCCACTGGGGGGGCAGTGGCAAGCACTTCCACTCAGTATTTCGTAGGTCTCGAGTCAATCGGAACCTACTGACAGAACTGGAAATGAAGGGAAAAGAGGAATCAGTAAAGGCTCTAGGGGCACCTGGCTGGCTCAGTGGGGAGAGCTTGTGTCTCTTGACCAAGTCGGGTTGTGAGTTCGAGCCCCACGTTGGATATAGAGATTACTTAAAAATAAAATATTTAAAAAAAAAAAAAAGGGAAACACTCTGAAGTAGAAAGTTGAACCACATCTTGGTAAGACGGCAGAAAGAACCAGTTGGGAAAGATGGGCAAGCAATGTTGTTTTGGACCTGTTCGTGTGGAAACATAAGCCGTTTGGAGAAGATTCGGGAGCAAGTGTCCAGTGTTGGCTAGGTAATATGGAGGTTAGGGCTGGGCTTAAGACTGGGGAGTTGTCAGCAAGGAGATAGCCAAAGTCACCTGGGCGGGGGAGTGGGAATAAGAGGGGGCTTGGAAGGTAGCCTTTTGGAGACGGGAGTTGTCGTAAGGAAAGACACGTGCAGACAGATTCCAAGACCTTCCATCTGGAGAGACAGAGAAAGCAGACCTCTGTGGAGGGAATGTGGGATTCAGGGAGGGTCTGTTTGTTTTTTTCACAGTGAGAGAGATTACAGCACATTTGTATGCTGATGGCAGAGATTAGGCGAGAGGGGAAAATTGAGGAGGCTGGGGAGGGGACAGTGAGAGGAGCAAAGTCCTTGAGAGGAGCTGGTTTCCAGGGCCTCCGGGGAGGGCCTAGACTCTGCGGGTAGGACTGGGAACAGTTCCTCCGAGTCAGGCCCGGGTCAGCACCATCTGTGAGGCCAAAGCAGGCAGCAGGGCAGGGTGCAGCACAGGGCACATGGGCAGGGGTGAGGGGGGGGGGGTGCTCCCAACCCCTAGCCCTCCTGCCAGGGGGCCTGGCTTCTCTTCTGACTTGGTCTTTCCTGTGTGACCTTAGGCAAGTTGCTGAATCTTTCTGGGCTGCACTTTCCTGAGGAGGGAAGGACTTTACTGTCCTTCTCTCTGCAGTTCACACATAAAGCCCAACCTGTTTCAAAACCCATGGGACGGGTCCCCAGCACAGGGAAGTCACTGGCTTTGGCCTGAGATGAGGATCTCCTTGAAGGTCAGACAGGGCTTTGTCACTTACCAAGTGTCAGAGGCTCAGGAGCTGTGCCACAGCATCCCTATTCTCTCACCCCTTTGTGATACCGTGAACAAAAAGCCTACCCCGATTTCCCTTTTGGGGACAAAAGGATGAAAATGGCTCAGTGGGCAGTCCTGGGGTTGTGGGGTTCGGGTTGGACCAGGGGATCCTGTGTCAGCCTTCAGGAGGCAGCAGGGTAGAGAGAAGACAGCCTAGGCTTTGGTGCTCAACCACACCCCCAGCTCTGCCACTTTCTGTGACTTGCCTCACCTGCTGTTTGTGAAACTTGAGTTTCAGGACCCTCCTCCTGAACTGACCCTCCCCTAAAGCCCTATAATTTTAGATTCATCATTTTATCTTTTTTTTTTTTTACTTACAAGGGGTCCCCCAAAGTGTATTATAGCCAAGCTCTGTGAAGCCAGGATCTGCCCTGGTTTCAGTGACTTAACTTCACTTTTCCCATCTGTAAAATGGGGCAGTCAGGCTTGCCTCTGAAGGTGAGAGGAAGGGTCTGTCAGGGGAGGGAGAAGAGGAGAGAAAGGGAGACCGGATGCATGGTCCAGAGCAGGTGGTGAGGGCTCCAGTAAATGGGAGCCAAAGTTTTGGTTCCTGCTGCTTGGCCAAGGGAGGCAGGAGGCTGTGGCACCTGTCCCTCCACCCAGGGTATGCTGTCTATACTGCCCACTGGCAGGGTCCTGTCCATTGTCCAATTCCTGCCCCTCTCCCTCAGCTGACTTAGCCCTTGGGATCAAGGGTGAGCTCGCTCTCTTTCAGTTTATACTCTCTCTCTCTTTTTTTAGGTTTTATTTATTTGAGAGAGAGAGTGAGTGCACGCACATGGCCGAGGGAGAGGGAGAAGCAGGCTCCCTGCTGAGCAGGGAGCCCCATGGGGCTTGATCCCTGCACCCTGGCATCATGACCAGAGCCGGAGGCAGAAGGCAGAGACTTAACCGGCTGAGCCACCCAGGTGCCCCTCTGTTTACACTCTTAAAGGCACAAACTGCCTGAAGCCAGCTTCCTCCTACACCCTTTCCACCCTTCTCCAGCAGCCAGCCCCGCTCTCACCCCACTGAGCCCGGCAGGGCTGGGGGAGCCCACGGTAGCCAGATAACCCCAGGTGCCTCCACCTGTACCCACCTTTACGGAACTGGCTTCCCGTCTCCCCAGGCAGCAGATTTCAAGTGCACCTAAGCCATTCCCCTTGGGCGGCTACTCCTGGGTGCCAAGCCCCCTTTGGGGTGCCTGGGTGGCTCAGTGGGTTAAGCCTCTGCTTTCAGCTCAGGTCATGATCTCAGAGTCCTGGGATCGAGGCCCGCGTCGGGCTCTTTGCTTGGCAGGGAGCCTGCTTCCCCTTCTCTCTCTCTGCCTGCCTCTCTGCCTAATTGTGACCTCTCTCTCTGTCAAATAAATAAATAAAATCTTAAAAACAAACAAACAAACAAAAAAAAATCCCTTTGGCCTCTTAACCGTCAGTCTGAGGAGGACCACGAGGTCAGAGCCTCACTTCCAGGACAGGGAGGGATGAGTAAACCACGCCGGTCCTAAGGACGCCCAGCGCTCATCCAGACTGCCCTCCCCCGTCCTTCCTTCACCCCTTTGGAGCCAAACCCCGAGTGCTTACCTTGGTGGGGATGAAGATGGGCAGGGGCAGAAGTAAAATAGGCAGGAAGAACACGAGCAGGTAGGAGCGATAGGCCCACAGGCCCTGCCAGCAGGTGGCCATGGTGTGACCCGTGAGGGTTTCTGGAGCCACCGCCTCCGGGATCCAGGGAGCCAAAGGAGCGATGCGGCAGGTAGGCGGCAGGCCAGGGCAAACTTATATAAAGCTGGTTGAGTGTTAACCATTGACCCACCCTGGCAATCAGACTGTTTTGGAGTCCAGGAGGTGAGAGTAAGGAGGAGGGACCTGCTGGAGGTGTAAAGATCAGGAAGACTTTGCAAAGAAAGGGAGCAGGCAAGATCAAGGAGTAAAAGCTTCGGGTTCTTTGAAGAAGTTAAGTCCAAAGTTAACTCCTTCTGTGAGTGCAGGCTGCTAAGGGCTGGAGGAGTTGGAGAAGGAAGGGTGTCTGGGAAGCCCCAGAGCCAGCTTTTGTGGGGCAAGACCCAGGCCCTCTCCCCAGCTCAATCTCCCCTCTCTCCTTTTATTCCCCCAAAGCTGGGTTATCCGCAGTACTGAGCCCCAGGAGGCAGTCTGGAGACGCCCTGCCCTCCAGGGGGTTTCCAATCTAAGATCGAGCCCAGCCAATCTGAAGCAAGCCCTCCTCCTCCTCCCTCGGGGTATCCAGGAAACTGTCAAAGGAAACTGTCAAAGTTACCCATCCTGACTGTCTCTTACTTGCTGTGTGACTTTGAGCCACTGACTTAACCTCTCTGAATAAACACTTCCTTGTTCTGCTGTAACAACTTCCTATTATGAGGCATAAGTGAGACAACCTATGGTATGTTGATCAGAAAAGGTTAGGTTTTTTTTTTTTTTTTTAAGTTCTTCCTGGTCCCCCACCCCCAACCCCAAACTGCCACAGAAGACCAGAGAGATTGATCTCTCCATTTACCCATCATCCATCCATCCCTTCAACCATCCCATTCACCAGACAAGTATGTGGCACCAACTGTAGACTCAGCCCCGTGTTCAGTGCCATGGTTGTAGTAATTAAGATGGTGCTGGTAACAGTGAATGTTTGTTTAGCATTTAGTACGAGCTGGTTAGGGCACTGGTTCATTTACTCTGTACAAAACACACTATGAATTAGGTGTGACTATTCAATTTTACAGGTGGGACAACTGAGGCCCCGGGACATAGAGCCAGCCGGAATTTAAACATGCTTTCTGAGTGCCCTGAGTGCCCTGGGGAGGTCTAAACCCATCGGGGGCACCAGGTGGAAGGAGAGAACAAGGAGCGTGGGGGGGGGGGGCGCGTGTGAGCTAAACCTTTGAAGCTGAATCTCATTTGGTTGCCTGGTGCTGAAGGGAGGGTGGAGTGTGAATAGAGGTGTTTGTGTTGGAGGGGGCGGATTGAGGGTTGCAAGGAATGGCTGGAGTCTGTCCACCCAGAACCTCTGTCTCCTGGTGCTGCCACCCTGCCCCCAGCCCATAACTGCACACAGGAGAAATTCAATCCATATTTCCACGATTATGTTGAAGATCCGTGTGTGCCTGGGTGAGAAGGCAGGATGTCAAGGAGAATGTTTCAGGATGGAAACAGAGCCAGGGCAAAGAGGCGGAACCGTGGCGGAGTTCAGAACAGAAAGTTCTCTGTGGTTGGAGTATGGGTTTGCGGGGGGCAGGACTGAGAGCCAATCGCCACACTTCCAGGGTGTTCAGTGAATGGCCTGGCTTGGCTGGTTTGTCAGTGAGATCCTCCTGGAGCCAGTGAGGTCTGTGGGGGAGAGACCCGGGGTGCCCTCTGCGAGGAGAGCAGAGAGCTATGGAGGGAATCAAGTCATCCGACTGCTGAGGGCAGCCTGGTGGGAAGCTGCCATAAGACAGGACAGACCGGCCACCCTACACCCCTGTCTGGGGTTATGGCTTCTTCCCTCCCATTCAGCCAACCTGCCGCCTGCTTAGGGCGAGGAGCAGTCAGGAGGCGCAGGACAAAGGGTTTCAAATACCCAAGACAATACCTGAATTCTGTCTCTGTGCAGAGATGTCTTCTTCTGTAGCCTGGGGCTTTAGAGGAGCCACGAGTGGGGCTGGGCCTCCAGTATGTGTGTCCTCTGCAACTCAGTTTACCCAACCCCCAACCCACACTTCACACTTGAAACGCCCTTCAAAGTCATAGACCCTCAGGCCCTTTTGAGGACCCACAGCAGCTTGATGTGGGGGGGGAGGTCCCCAGGAGCCAGGGCCCATCAGTGATCAGGTCCTCTACAAGGCAACATGCTGAGACCAGCGGGGAGTCTCCACTCAATACTACATCAGGAGGACCTTCCCCCCACTCGGTGGTCACAGCCACGGCCCCCGCCCCCAGGCTTTGCCCACTTTGCACCACCCTCCATTTCCTTCAATGATTGCAGCAAATAACTCTTGTTTTTGTCATCATTGTTGTTTTTCCATGCCTCCTAGTGCATGTAAGCAATCCACGACAGGATGCCATGACTGTCTTTCTTCAGTCTTTGTGGGGCTCTTCCCATGACAGGCCTCTGCATGATGTCAGGGAGGAGCCCTGACCTTGCACTTGGACCATTGACCCTCCTGGAGAGGGCCGTCTGAGAACTGCTGAGGAGGCCCTAGCCAGACAGGAGGTGATCCCCGACTTACAAGAACCAGCCTATCCTCAGAATCAAGGGGAAGATACACTGGGGAGAGAAAGCCAAGGCTGGGGATGGGGTCCAAACATGGCTTTTAGGAAGTTTGGACCAAGACGCAGGGCCAGACATTTAGACAAAGGCCCCTGGGACAACTGGGGGTTGGACTGAACAAGGGCCCTATCCAAGTGGTCCCGGAAAGGTGGGAAAGGCTGGATGTGGCGGGGCCCAGAAATGAGTTATAAGAGCTGGAGCTGCCTGGCCTAAAGGGGAGAAGATAGGGCCGTCAGCCCATCAGTGGAAGTGATGAAGTTCTAGAACCTAGGTGAGGTTTGGTGGGCTGAGGTCCGGAGCCAATGACCAAGAAAGAATTCTTGAGACATCTTTGGTACAAAATGGTGGTTTATTAAAGCACGGGGACAGGACCCAGGGGCAGGAAGAGCTGCTGCCCCGGGTTGTGAGGGATGGCAGGTTATGTACCCTGCTGTTGGGGGAAGGTGAGGGGAAGGGAGGTTTCAGTGGAGTTTTCATATGCTAAAGAGGGCCTACAACGTGCCAGGATGTTCAGGGCCTGCCGGAGGCCTTGCCCTTGTTGCTGGATCAATGTTGTCTTTAGACCAGCCATTAACATTAAGATAGTTGGGAGACTTTTTGGTGGGGTCTCACAATCCTGCTATCAATCGTCTTTGTTAGTGAGATTTAGGACATTTGTAAGCCAAGGGAGACTCCTGTCTAGCAGGATTGTGAGCTCTGCAAGTTAACTATTTGCTTATTGTTCATGGCAGTCAGGGCTGCCTGAGGGATGCTACACTTATGGAGGGGAAAGGGTGAAGAGGGGGTGCAAGGCGCCAGCTCCTGCTTTGTCCTCAGCCAGCCTCCTGCTCCCTCATCAGAAGCATCGGGCGTGAGCATTCTCCTGGGCGGAAAGGACTGCAGGGGGCAAGGTAGGAAGGCACACTGTGGCTTTTTTGAGGCCCCCTGGTGAAAGGTGATATGGGCCTCAGCCCTGGAAGGGCCCCTCCTGGGCAGCTAGCCTGCCCTGGGGCAGGAGGGAGAAAGGGAGGGGATCCTACAGTGCGTGGGGGGCAGGAAACTTGCTCAGAGCTCTGGGAATCCCAGACCCAGAATCTGACGCCAAAGGCCCTTGTCTTCCAGTGTCTTTCCAACGGGGCATGTTCATTTCATCTTTTACCTGTTCCCATCCCCCAACAGCACCTTGCAGACTGCTCAGAAGGCACTTCCATGAACCTACATGTGACCCTATCTTTGTGCTGCAGGCTGGCCGGGGCTGAGGATGCAGAGGGGGTTCCAGGGGAACCAGCCAAGAAGGTCCTTTGGCTTCGTGCAGGATAGAAATCAAATGTGAGCCAAGAGGAAGTGAGACTATTTATTAAAGATGTGGGGAAAGCGTAGATCAAACAGAGTGTCAGGGAGACCTGGAGAGGAAAAAGAGTGAGTCTTGTCTTTGTTTGGGGTCTGGGGTTTTTATTAAGGAAAGTGGTTCAGCACACGTGTCTTCTCAGTAATCCAGGAACAAAACAAACCTTTAGGTGTCCTCCAGAAGTCACTTAAGCCCTGCAGTCAGGGGTCTTGATGAGTCAGTGGTCTTGGAGTGATGAGGGAGCAGGAGGCTGGCTGAGGACAAAGCAGGAGCTGGCGCCTTGCACCCCCTCTCCACCCACTCCCCTTAGTAATATGTGTGACATCACCGAACCTGACTTAGGTTCTGGGACTTCATCAGGAGAACCTTCATGACCAACAACCCCGTCAAGTCATTCCTTAGATGTTACCCATTGTGCTGGAAAGCTCCAGAGAAATCGCTAATTCCTGGACATGCATTATCTGTGCTATAAGGCGTGCATAAGTTGGGGGTGTAGGTCCTGGGAGGACTCAAAGCAGAAAAAGGCATCCAAAAAGCAGGTCCTTCAGTGGCTGTTTCATTTTCTCCCCTCTTTGCCTCAGCTCTCACCACTCCTGCCATGAGTCTCCCCGCCCCTGCCTTTACTAAGATCTCTGGCAGGTGCCTATGTTCTTGCTTCTGTCAGGCATACTCTCCCAGGCTCACTCTCCCTGCGTGGCTGGTTGAATCTTGTTTACCCTTCAAGTCTCAGCCTGAGACTGAACTTCCTTTGCGAACCTTCATTGAACCTTCATTACCACTTGGAACAGGTCCCTGCTGACTGCCCTTGAAGACACTATCACCGCATAAGCACATAGGACACTGCATTTTGTTCTCTTCCACCAGGTTCTGAGTTTGGGGACGGTAGGGTCTGTCTTGTATGACTGTCCCTATAGACCTCTTCAGCCTCTTGAACGAATATCCAACAAATACGTTGAAAGAATGAATGCGTGGATGGATGGATGGATGGTTGGGTGTGTGGGTGGATAGTACCCACGAGATAATTTATAAGGTTCGTGCCAGAGAGTCAAACCCTCTTACTATCATGTTGTGGAGCTGCTCTCTGGATCTTTCAATAGGACGATGGGGGCTGTTGGTCAGGTGAGAAGGCAAAGCAGTCAATGGGTTTTTACCACCATCAAGAATGTGAAGAGGCAATAGGAATCCCCCTTCCAGGGTTGGCCCTGCACACGTCCTCTGGAAGCTGAGCCTGGGCAAGAATCTACAGAATGTTCTGATGCTAACCTGAGACTCATTTGGATACAGTCAGCCCAAGAACCTCCCCCCTGCATTACTGAGCAGCAAGCCTGTCCCCTTGTCTTCCGAGTTTCCATGTCTTGCTCTTTTAAAAAATTGTAATATAATATACATAAGGTAAAATTTACCATCTTAATCAGTTTTATACTTAAAGATCTGTCCTGTCAAGTATAATCACATTGTTTTGCTACCAGTCTCTAGAACTTTTTCATCTTGCAAACCTGATACTCTATACCCATTAAGCAAAAACTCCTACCTCCTTCTCCCCAAGCCCTGGCAACCACCGTTCCACTTTTTGGTTCTAAAGGTGCTATTTTTTTTTTTCTTTTTTAAAAGATTTTATTTATTTATTTATTTATTTGACAGGGAGAGAGAGAGTTCACAAGTAGGCAGAGAGAGAGAGGGGGGAAGCAGGCTCCTTGCTGAGCAGAGAGTCTGATGTGGGGCTCGATCCCAGGACCCTGAGATCAGATCAAGACTTGCACTGAAAGCAGAGGCTTAACCCAATAAGCCAGCCAGGTGCCCCAGTTTTTCTTTCTCTTTCTTTTCTTTCTTTTGTTTTTAAGTAGGCTTCATGGCCAACGTGGGACTCAAACTCATGATCCCAAGATCAAGAGTATTTGTCTTTTTGTGACTGCCTTATTTCACTTAGCAGAATGTCCTGAAGGTTCATCGATGTTATAGTATGGGCCAGAACTCCCTTCCTCTTTAAGGCTGGTATTCCATTGTATGTATATACCACATTTTATTTATCTCTTCATCTTTGGACATTGAATTGCTTCCATCTTTTGGCTATTGTGAAAAATGCAGCTACAAACATTGCTTCAAACTTGATTTCAGTTCTTTTGGCTATATACCCAAAGATGGGATTGCTAGATCATATGTTAGTTCTGTTTTCAGTGTTTTGAGGAAATTCTCTACTGTTTTCCATAGTAGCTGCACCATTTTACATTCCCACCAACAGTGCACAAGTTTCCAATTTCTCTACATCTTTCCCCACACTTGTTATTTTCTTTTTTTGTGTGTTTTTATTGTTGTTGTTGTTGTTGTTGTTGTTGTTTTAAAGATTTTATTTATTTGACAGATAGAGATCACAAGTAGGCAGAGAGGCAGGCAGAGAGAGAGGAGGAAGCAGGCTCCCTGCCGAGCAGAAAGCCCAATGCAGGGCTCGATCCAACGACCCTGGGATCCTGACCTGAGCTGAAGGTAGAGGCTTTAACCCACTGAGCCACCCAGGCGCCCCTGTTGTTGTTGTTGTTTTGTTTTGTTGCTTGTCTGTTTCAGGCAGCCATCCTAATGGGGACGAGGTGATGTCTCATTTTACTGTGGTTTTAATTTGCCTTTAATTTGCCTTTCCCTAATGACAAGTGATGTTGTGCATCTTTGCATATGCTTGTTGGCCATTTGTATATTTTGGAGAAATGTCTACTGACCCTTTCCCCATTTAAAAAAAATAATTTTATTTATTTATTTATTTGTCAGAGAGAAAGGGAGAGAGAGAGAGAGTGCACAGAAGCAGGCAGAAAGGCCAGCAGAAGAGAGAGAAGGAGGCTCCCTGCCAAGCAAGGAGCCAGATGTGACTCTATCCTATGACCCTGGGATCATGACCTGAGCTGAAAGCAGCGGCTTAACCCACTAAGCCACCCAGGCATCCCCCTTTCCCCATTTTTAAAACAAGTTATTTAGGGGCACCTGGGTGGCTCAGTGGGTTAAAGCCTCTGCCTTCCGTTCAGGTCATGATCAAAGGGTTCTGGGATGGAGCCCCACATCAGGATCTCTGCTCAGCAGGGAGCCTGCTTCTCCCTCTCTCTCTGCCTCTCTGCCTACTTGTGATCTCTGTCTGTCAAATAAATAAAATCTTTAAAAAATATAAAACAAGTTATTTGGGTTTTGTTGCTGCTAAGTTGTAGGAGTCCTTTATTTATGCTGGATACTGATCCCCTGTCAGATATTGATGTGTGAGTATTATTCTTTCATTCCACAGGGTGTCTTTTCACTCTGCTGACTGCGGCCTTAGATACATATACCCAGCTCTTTTGAGGCCTGTTTTCTCATTTAAACTTTCTTTTGACATTTGTTTTAACCTGATTTCACCTATCTAAACATTGTGCAGAGGCCACAGAGTCAGGAGGAGATGGTAAGATGAATGCTGGCTTCCAATCTTTGGGTTTCTGAACCTGATCCCTTCCATTCATTATCATTCATCATTCATTCATTCATCCATCCATTCATTCACCGAACACTTACAGAAGAGCATGGCCAAGATCTGGAATCAAACAGACCTAGGTTTGAATCCTGCCTTTCTTTGTAAGCTTAGTCCTGTCATGGCTTTGGACAGAACAACCTCTCTGAGCTTTAGTTCTATCTCTATAAAGCAGAAAAACTGAAAATGTAGCCAGAGGAGAACACTTGAATTGACCTTGCTGGGTGGTAGAAAGAGCTAGGAGGTGGGCAAACAGGTCCACCGAGGTGGGGACTCCCTAAAGGCAGCCATTATTATTTCTTGGTGGCTAGTATTGGGTAACACAACCATTCCTCAGGGTCCCTTGAGTGTCAGGACCAGTGTCCCTTGGTGGTACCTTCAAGGCTCTCTTAGGGTTCAACTTCCATTTAGTCGCTCAGGAGATCATTACTTGTTGACAAATGTAGCAGGACTCTGTCTGATCAAGCCTCTCCCGGATGGGACGGTAACCAAGCTTCCCTTCGGTCCTGACCTTGAAGGCTGGGAGGCGGGGAGCATGTTCTGTCCGGCAAGGAGGCTGTGCTTGAGGAAAGCAAAGACTTTTTTTTTTTTTTTTTTTATAAAAGACCTTTTACTGACGACAGCAGTATTTAATCAGATTGTTCTGGGTGGGGAGTGGCGATAAGGGTATAGGGTTGGGGACAGTGTTTGTTTGGATCATAGAACTCTCTGACTCTGAGAGCAGCTGGAAGACTGCCCGGTAGAGGAGAGAGGCCTGATTGGGCCTCCTGGGGAGAAGACATCTTCCCCTCTTGCGAAAGAATCCTCTACTTTTCAAAGCCTAGAAAGTAGCTCCCAAGAGTAGGGAGGAGGGGCTGTGGCTCAGGACCCAGCTGCCAACCCCAGCTGTGCCCCTTGCTAACTGCACAACTAGCGTGTAGTCCCTGCAAAGCTCAATTGTAAAGTGAGCACAAGAAAAACCTCCCTGGAAGGGTTGGTGTGGGGTTTCTGAGAGAGGACGGGGCGTGCACAGGAGGTTGCCTTCCTCCTCCCTTTCCTCTTAAGTTTCTGCCTCCTGCTGGGCTCTCAAACGGGATGGTGGGGATGGCCTTGCAGATGGCGGGGGCGGGGGGCGGCGAGTACCCTTCCAAGGCTGAACATCCTCCGGGCATGCCATGCCCCCCACCTCTCCACCGGGCACAGTAGAGCCTTAACTTCTGGAATGTGCTGCCCACCTCCCTTTCCACTCCATGAAAATTCTCCCTATCCCACAAGACCGGGCCCCATCTGTCACCCATGCCCGATGTCAAGGCTCTTCTTGACTACGGTCCCCAGAACTCCTTTGGGGATCTGTTAGCTGCTCTGGTTTCCCGCACTGAAGGTACTTTTGGTGGTACCTTTTGTCCCTGGCGTGTTTCACTGGATGGTGAGAGGCCGGCGAGCAGAGCCAGGATCCAATTTGTCCCCCTTTGGTTACTTGTCCAGTGTGTAGCCCAGCGCTCTTCTCAGATCAGAGGTCTCAGAGACTGTGATGGCTGACAGACACTGGATTCCTTATCAAACACCCAGAACCCCCTCTCCCCCCACATACTGATCTCATTCCCTCAACAAGATGTCAAGACAGAGTTCCTCACTATTGAATTTGCAAAGCATACAGGTCTCCAGGGGAGATGGGGCCTCCCTCTGTGTGTCCCCAACCTTGACACCCTTCACTCCATATGTGATGAGGGAGCAGAAGGCTAGCTAAGGACAAAGCACAAAGTGACACGTTGCGACCTAACCCCCTCCCCCAACCCCTGGGTGGGATACGTGCGACATTCCTCTGGGAAGCCCCCCAACTATCTTTTTAAAAATATTTAATTTATTTATTTGACAGAGAGAGAGACAGCAAGAGAGGTACCATAAGCAGGGGGGAGTGGGAGAGGGAGAAGCCGGCTTCCCACTGAGCGGGTAGCCCAAGGTGGGGCTTGATCTTGGGATCCTGGGATCCTGACCTGAGCCAGAGCTGAATGCAAACGTTTTATAGCTAAACCACCCAGTTGCCCCTCCCCCCTCCCCGCCCCCACTATCTTCATGTTAATACCTTGCTAGAGGGAAAAACAACCTCAACTTGACAATGGCAAGGCTTCCAGTGTCCTGTGAGTCTTTTAACATCCTTGTGAAACCTCCCTTTTCCTTCTGTCCCCCAACTCCCACATATATAATCAGTCACCCCTCACAACCCTGGGGGACAGCAACTCTTTCTGCCCACAGGTCCTGTCCCCATGCTTTTATGAAACCACCGTTTTGTAAGCAAACCGGGCCTCAGAGGCCTCAGGAATGCTGCAGGGCAGCTCCCTGGCTCAGGACCGCTGAGAGTAGGCAGGCCCGGCAGGATTTCCTGGTAGCGGTTGGGTCCCACACCCCCAGCTCAGGCCTGGCTCCTGAGCCTCCCATCCGGGGACACGTCCTGCAGCGCAAGCATCACCCGCACCCTCCTTCCCATCTGTCATTTTCATTCCTGTGGGCTTTGATTTCCTGGTCTCCAACGGGATGATGGTACTAATCGTCTATATGAAGGGCTTTTTGTGTGTGTTTTTTTAAAAAATATTTTATTTATTTATTTGAGAGCGAGTCAGAGATTGCGAGAGAGCATAAGCTGTAAGGAGAGGGAGAAACGGGCTTCCCCCAGCAGGGAGCCCGATGTGCAGCTCTGATGAGGGAACAGGAGGCTGGCTGAGGACAAAGCAGGAGCTGGCGCCTTGCACCCCCTCTTCACCCTTTCCCCTCCATAAGTGTAGCATCCCTCAGGCAGCCCTGACTGCCATGAACAATAAGCAAATAGTTAACTTGCAGAGCTCACAATCCTGCTAGACAGGAGTCTCCCTTGGCTTACAAATGTCCTAAATCTCACTAACAAAGACGATTGATAGCAGGATTGTGAGACCCCACCAAAAAGTCTCCCAACTATCTTAAATGTTAATGGCTGGTCTAAAGACAACATTGATCCAGCAACAAGGGCAAGGCCTCCGGCAGGCCCGGGACATCCTGGCACGTTGTAGGCCCTCTTTAGCATATGAAAACTCCACTGAAACCTCCCTTCCCCTCACCTTCCCCCAACAGCAGGGTACATAACCTGCCATCCCTCACAACCCAGGGCAGCAGCTCTTCCTGCCCGTGGGTCCTGTCCCCCGTGCTTTAATAAACCACCATTTTGCACCAAAGATGTCTCAAGAATTCTTTCTTGGTCATTGGCTCCAGACCTCAGCCCACCAAACCTCACCTAGGTTCTAGAACTTCATCAGCTCCATCCCAGGATCCTGGGGTCATGACCCAAGCCCAAGGCAGACGCCCAATGGCTGAGCCACCCAGCGGCCCCACATTGTTCTTTTTCCAATTTCTTAGTTTAAGATCTAGTTTAGGATAAACCCTTTTGTTTCCCAGTATAGGCACTTAAAGCTATACATTTCTCTGGAAGGGTCATCATGTTGACTTTACCCCGCCCCCCTTGTTTTAAAAAGTCTTCCAAAGGGCTGCCTGGCTGGCTCATTTGGAAGAGCGTACAAGTCTTAATCTCAGGGTCATGAGTTTGAGCCCCTCGGGTGCAGAGCTTACTTAAAAAATAAAATCTTTAGGGGTGCCTGGGTGGCTCAGTGGGTTAAGCCGCTGCCTTCGGCTCAGGTCATGATCCCAGGGTCCTGGGATCGAGCCCCACAGCGGGCTCTCTGCTCAGCAGGGAGCCTGCTTCCTCCCCTCTCTCTCTGTCTGCTTGTGATCTCTGTCTGTCAAATAAATAAATAAAATCTTAAAAAAAAAATAAAATAAAATCTTTAAAACAGAATTCTTCTGAAACTTGCTGATTCTCATCAAATAGACCTTGACTCAGATTATGGTCTACCTTGGTGGACATTCTGTGTCTATTTGAAGAGAAGGTGTATTTCACAGCTGTTGTAGATTGTGTTTTTTATAACTGTCAGTCAGGTTAAGTCAGTTGTTAGTATTATGCAAATCGGCAGCTGTATGCTTTCTGATTTAGCATCTGCTTGTTCTAATCAATTACTTGGAGATATTCCTCTTATTTTTGAAATTACATTTTTCTTGCTTTTTCTGTACTTTGTTTTTATATTTTCCTGTTCTCTTTAGGATTAAATGGCATTTCTAAGCTAATTTTTATTTTATCAAAATACCACATTAATAGCCAAATACAATATAATACATTCATACAGCCAAATATTCTGAAAGGCTAAAAAATATAGAAGTTTCTGGTCCCACTCCTTCTCACTCCCCTAGGATCCCTTCTTAGCATCAGACATTTTCAAATCTTTTAGCCATTTGTTTGAGCATTTACATAATCCTTATTTCTAAAGAGAATGCATACATCCATATTTTAGTTTATTTTGTTTTAAAGATTTTACTTATTTGACAGAGAGAGAGTATGCACAAAGAGGGGGGGCCGCAGAGGGAAAGGGAGAAGCAGTCTCCCTACTGAGAGGGAGTCCACCATAGGTCTCGTGATCCCAGGACTGCAGGATCATGACCCAAGCCAAAGGCAGATGTTTAACTCACTGAGCCACCCAGGTGCTCCATATATCATATTTCATTTATCAATTTTGAAAGTTATCCATTAGCTTCCCATTAGAGAATCATTTCAGTATAATACAACTATATTGAGAATACTTAGCTCTCTCAAGTCAAATGTGATTATAATTTTTTAAAAATTTATTCACTTGAGAGAGAGAGGGAGAGGGAGAAGCAGACTCCCCACTGGGCAAGGAGCCCAATGAGGGAGTCGATCCCAGGACCCCGGGATCATGACCTGAGCTGAAGGCAGACGCTTAACTGAGCCATCCAGGCGCCCCTGTTTATATTATAATTTAAAATTGAGTCAGGGATGCCTGGGTGGCTCAGTCAGTTAAGCATCTGCCTTTGGCTCAGGTCATGGATCCCGGGGTCCTGGGATCGAGCGTCTCCTCAGGCTCCCTTTTCCAGTGAGGAAACTGCTTCTTCTCTCGTTCTGCCTGCTGCTTCCCCTTCTTGTTCTCTCTCTCTGTCTCTCTCTCTGGCAAAGGAACAAATATAATCTTAAAAGAATTTGAATCAATATTTAGTTTTTACCTTAGAATGCTTATGCAAATACTCACAGTTGGGCGTTGTGGTGGATGATGATTATGTTTCCTTTATTTTTATTAAAGTTAATATGTGCCTTGTTAGCATAGTTGTCTTTGTACACATTGTTCACCCTCTCATGCCACCTAAAAGCCTCTTCTTACTACAGTTTTCCCAAACGCTCTTCACAGTAGGTGATAAGCTGCTTTCACATCATTTCTTAGAGATCTTCATTCTCCTCCCTCCTGGAGACATCCAGTCTCCTTCAGGCTAGTCTAGTGGCTCTCCAGCCCTGCTGCACAGCTATCTACCTGGGACTTTTGTCGTGTTCTTGGTGCTTCCTTTGCCTTTCTCCTGAGTTGGGTGATAGGCTTTCCTCTTTGATTTACTTCCTTCTTTTAGTGGCGCGCGTTGGCCAGTAGAGGGCGTGTTCATGACCACCCTCAATAGGGTGACTCAGGAGGCATTTCTATTGAGGGTGATCATAACCCCACCCATGGGGCGGGGGCTTGCCCTTTATAATCTGGGGCACTACTGTCATCCTGGAATCTCCCTACATCATCATTCTGGAGATTTCCTTCCTTCCTCCTCGGTGTCGAATCTCCTGTTTCCTGTATCCGTTTCTTTTCTCTTAATTTACGTCCTCCTATTGGTAGAGGACAACTTCCCATAGATCGTTGAGAAAGGATATATGAAGTAAACTTTTTGTTCCAATTTTAATATATGCGCTGCAGAAGCGAGCCCTGAAGTAAACTTTTTGAACTTGCATATCTGAAAATGCCCGATTGCTCCTTCACACTGGAACAACAGCTTGGTTGGTTATAGAATTCTAGGTAGGAAATCATTTGCCTTTAGAATTTTGAAGTCATTTCTGCATTGTTTTCTTGCTTCGAGTGACTCTTTTGAGACGTGCCTGGGTGGCTCAGTCAGTTAAGCGTGTCTGCCTTTGGCTCAGGTCATGATCTCTGGGTCATGAGATCAAGCCCTGTGACCAGTTCTCCACCCAGTGGGGAGTCTGTTTCTTCCTCCCCCTCTCCCTCTGTGCTCTCTCTCTCAAATAAATAAATCAAATTAAAAAATAATAATAATAAAGTCAGGGCCACCTGGGTGTCTCAGTGGGTTAAGCCTCTGCCTTCTCTCAGATCATGATTGCAGGGTCCTGGGATTGAGCCCCATATTGGGCTCTCTGCATAGCGGGGAGCCTGCTTCCTCCTTTTTCTCTGCCTGCTTCTCTGCCTACTTGTGATCTCTCTCTCTCTGTGTTGAATGAATTAATAAAATCTTTTAAAAAATATAAATAAAGTCATTCTAATTTTTTTTTAAGGAAAACTCTACACCCAAAGCGGAGCTTGAACTCACAACCTGACTCCAAGATTTATTTCTTAAAAAAAAGAAATAAAATCGAGAATTGTTCAGTATCTCTACCATTCTCCTTTTTTTTTTTTAAATATTTAATTTATTTATTTGTCAGAGAGAGAGGGAGAGAGAGCGAGCACAGGCTGACAGAATGGCAGACAGAGGCAGAGGGAGAAGCAGGCTTCCTGCCAAGCAAGGAGCCCGATGTGGGACTCGATCCCAGGACGCCAGGACGCTGGGATCATGACCTGAGCTGAAGGCAGCGGCTTAACCCACTGAGCCACCCAGGCGTCCCTCTACCATTCTCCTTAACACCAATCACTCCCTCCTTTCATACATGTAACTGTCATTCGTTATTTGATTTGTGTGGGTTTTTTTTTTTTACAACCTTCCTCCCAAATTAAACATTGTCATCATAAGATTGCTTTGTACATACAGTTAATGCTTGCTTTGATTTTACATGTTTTCTTGCCCGTTATTGGCATTCAGCTCCTTCTTCCATCCCATACCTGCTTTGGGGATCATTTATCCTACATTGAACTTATTATGATTCTGATGGTTTGTGTCCTTCTGAATTCTGGGAACTCCTCAGCCCATGTCTCTTCAAAAATGGCCTCTTTTCACTCTTTAGACTCTGCTCCCAGCTTCCAGATTAGACCTATAGTAGACTTCAAATTTTATTCTATTCTCTGGGTTTCTTTCTTTCTTTTTTAAAGATTTTATTCATTTATTTGACAGAGAGAGAGAGGTCCCAAGTAGGCAGAGAGGCAGGCAGAGACGGGGGTGCGGGTGGGAAGCAAGTTCCCCACTGAGCGGAGAGCCCAATGCGAGGAGCCCAGGACCCTGAGATCATGACCCAAGGGCAGAGGCTTAACCCACTTAACCCACCCACAGCCACGCAGGTGCCCCATGGGTTTCTTAGCCTCTAATCAGCATAGATAAATGTTTAGCCAGTCCTCTGAATTTTGTATTGAATTTGTATATGTATTGATTTATTTGACGTAAGTAGAAGAGGGTAGAGGTATATGAGAATATATGGCTAATGGACTTTTAAAAATATGGTATCTGCTTCACATGCTGATGGGAAGTTTGAACCCTGGAGCCTCATCTCTAGCTACTCCCCAAAAGTAAAAGATAGGTGCACCACTGTGCTTTGCAGAATTTCCAGACTCCCAGCCTCTGACCTCTAGCTCATTGCTCTCCTGTGCTGGAGGGAGATTAGATCACTGCAGTTGCATGGGAGTCTAGAAAGTGCAAACTCTTCTGGCCTCTATAATACAGGAAGGCAAGATAGAAACGGGTTGGAATGGTACTGAGTAAACCAAGTTTACAGTCTCTGCCACTTATGTAGTTTTATGTCTGGTGATAAGAGACGCAGAGTGTATTTCCGTGCATGGGATCAATGTCCACTCGTGGTATTTCACAGCAAGGTCCGTGTCTATCAGTGTCCTGCCCACAGCAGTGACCAGCTGAGTCCCAACCCGACAGTTCTTGGGGGAAGCCATGGCTGCAGTTTCATCATTTTCCAAGCCTGGTTTTCCATTCTCCTAGCCAGTTCTCTGAATTCCTCAATGACCTTCCAGAGCCTTCCTGCTTAAGTTAGCTGATCAGTATCTATGCTGCCAATAGATTTGTACCCACCTCACTCCTCCTTTTTACCCAATCATTTAATGTAAATTGCGGTCTGTAAGGTAAGACAGAATTCAAAACAGAGGCTGGGAGTAGTGGGCATTTGTCATATTGTTTGCCTCGCGTCCACTCCTCTCCTTTTGATTCCTTTTTGGGAACCTGTCCCCCCTCTCCCATTCAGCCTCTGCAGTAGGGGTGAAGCAGCCTCCACTGGACAGATCCAGGGATGATGCAGGCCTAGCCAATCAGAACATTCCCTCCTCCTGCTCAGGTGATGTACTCACAGCACACCCCTCCGGCCTGGTTAAAGACACTTAATGCTAGTACATTCGGTTCTCTTTATCTGGGATCATTATGTTCCATCAAGTTGGCGGAAACAGCAAATTAGCAAATACAGAACCCTTGCTCCTAGGGGAAATAAATGATTAGGTTCCCATCAGCCTCTGCTCACATTTTCCTCAACCAATCGATACATAATCTTGATTTACGTCTTTCTGTTTAGACATCCTATTTAATATATGATCGAGTCACTAAGGTTGAACTCACAGCCAATGGCACTATTACTCATGCATGAGGGAGGCTTCTCTAACACATGCATTTTCTCCCTAAGTTATGTTAGAGGCAGGCTGCTTGTGGTTCAGAACAATAGACAGTACGTCAGTGTTATCTTTGGGGCCATTTAAAATAGTGAAATCAGCAGGAAAAAACACAACAATGCCCAAAACACAGCACTAAATAGACTGCAAAAGGGGCAGCTGTTTACAGGATGAGCAAAAGCAAGAAGAGAGAGTGTTGGCTTATTGGATCTCAGCTGGGAACCTGTGTGCTAGGTGACTCAAAAATCTTTTTTCTTCTGTTTTGGAAGCAAAAGAGAAACAAAGGTTGCCAAGTTTTATTTGGGTTGTATTGGTTACAGATAACATATCTAACCCTCTATCCCTCCCATGCTATGCAGTCCCCATGGGTGACTCAAAATTTTCATCTCCACACATGTGTACAAATGACTTTGAAAGCATGGTGAAAGTGCCAGGCATTGATTTTGGGGGTTATAAATACATTTAAAAGAGGAGGTGAATTCACAGGTCCATAACCCATGACTAATGATGACTTTTGCTGGAAGCAACTTTCGTTGGAAGAGGAGCTCTATTTCTTCCAGGGGTAGGCTGAGAAGCACCCCTTGGGATCTAAGCTGGGGGCTGCCGCTAGCAGGTGTGCAAAGCCTTCCTCAGTGAAATCAGCACCAAGGAAAACAAAAGTAAGATGTAAAGATACTTGGTCTGGAAGAGGTCTGTGAGCCTCTGGATCAAGTCATGGCTTGAGGCATGCTACCCCCACATTTTACTGTGTGATGAATCAATAACTTCTCCTTTTGCCTAAAATAAAACAAAACAAAAGGCAACTGGTAGAAAGGTCTTAATAAGGGTGTTAAACATCAGAACATGACTCCTTACTTTTTTTTTTTTAAGACTTTTTATTTATTTGACAGAAAGAGACAGAGCAAGGTGGAACACAAGTCGGGGGAGTGGGAGAGGGAGAAGGATCCTGCCATTGAGCAGAGAGTCATATGCCAGGCTTGATTTGCCTTTGGACCTGAGCCAAAGGCAGAAGCTTAACTGCCTGAGCCACCCAGATGCCCCGACTCCTGACTTGTTGAAAGGACACAAATTATCAAAATGTCAAAACTATTTGCAACTTCTTTCCTTCTCCCCTGTCCCTGGAGGACTACCCTTGTCAGTATCTTTCTTCCCTTCAGCTCCTGGCCTCCATGTGAAAACTAGAGAAATCAATGAGTGAAGCAAGGAGGTGGTGTGGGGAGTTTTGTAGGAATGATGTGATGTTATCTGGGAGAGGGGAAAGGATAATAAGATTGGGGTGGTGGAAAGAGAGAGGGAGGAACGAAAAGACCCCAAGTGGGTGACTGGTGTCAAGAAGAATGGGGGAGGAGAGGTTTGGGGGGCAAAAATGGAGAAACATCAAAGTAATAGAGGAAAAGGGATTAACATTTTTTCTCTTGAGATAAAATATGCATACAGAAAAGTACACAAATTTTAAGTATTCAGTGGGATGACTTGCCACAGATAGAACCCATGTAACCACCACCCACATGAAGGGATGTTAGCAGCTCCTCGCAGCTACCACCTCCCGCCATCCCAGTACCACCTCCCAGTTACCACCTCCTGCCTCACCCTGCCAAGAGGAACCACTGTGTGGACAGTTAACAAAATAGATTTGTCTTACTGGCTCTTTGAAGGCCATGTAGGTGAACTCACACAGTATGTACTCATTTGTATCTGATTTTTGTTGTCACATGGATCTGTAGTGCTTGCTCTTTAATATTTGCTTGTGTGATTACCCACAACTTCTCTTGACACATATTTGAGTTGTTTCCACATGGTTGGCTACCCTAGTCAAGACTTGATATTATCTCCTTTTCCTTTGAGCTCATCAGGTCTGGAGTGATACTATGTTGTGGCTTCAGTCTGTGCTTCCCTGGTGACAAGTGAAGATGGGCAATTTTTTATGTTTACCCGACGTCTGAACATTGTCTTTTGTGAAATATCTGTTTCTCCTTCTCACTTTTTCCTCCTCCTCCTTTTTCTTCTCTCTGACAATGAGGTATAGCCTATCTTCTGGTCGTGCCTAATACAGGGGGGCTGAAAATTGCCTGTGATGGACCAAAGGCTGACAGGATCTGGAGGAGAAATACTGGCAGTCAGGTCTGGAGGGGGTGAGAGGAATTGTGACCAAAGAGGAGTTGTGATCAAGGAAGCTGGGGATGGATGTGTGTGTGCTGAGAAGGAAGTTTCTGGAGAAGCATATGAGACGTGTTGACAGGCTAACCTTTCATCAGTGTAGACCATTTTCCCCAGTGTAAAGCCCCACAGAGCCAAGAGGGCTGGTCTCTGACGGTAGAAACATTCTTCCAGGAGAGTCCTGGTGTCATGCACTTCTTCTTGTTTCAGTGTAGGGACTAAACCGTGGCTTGGTCCATATAATTGTTCATTCATACCTTTATAGGACTGTCATTACACAAGTCAACCCCTCGGGAAAAAAAGCTCTTCTGTCTTGATGGTTCTTTCTGTGGAAAATACACTTGCTTAATCTGGTAGACTCACTATCAAGATGTAGAGCTAGGTCCCTGCCAGTTGGAGAGTATTGTCATACCAGGCATGGCCACCAGGAAGCAAGCAAGAGCAGCTGGGACCCAGTCTGGAGAGAATCCATTAGAAGCAGGACTCAAGGAATGGAAAGAGGCTAAGGCTTTCCGTCACCAGAAGATAGGAAAACCTCCTAAGCCGTGGAGATTGGATTGTCTTGCTGCTGGTTCCTGGTGTTAACTTTTGGGTGGTGAGCACAAAGCCCATGCACACTGTATAAGTCCTAGCCTGTCCCTTGGTGGGGTTGGCTCTGAACCAGACTGGTGCCGTAGCGCCACACTGGCTGCTCAGCCACCCTTAGGACCCCCTGCCACAGTGTTGAGCTACTCAGAAGAGAGCCTTGGGTGGACCCTGCTGGAGCCTGACCCAAGGTTACCCTTTGAACATTGCACTGAATCGTCCCCATCCTGGCTTCCTTGATCTCTAGAATTTGTCCAAGTTAGAGCAAAAGGCCAGCAGCATCGAGATCAGTGTTTCCCCCTGACTAGCAACCAACTCGCCTTCTGATAATAGTATCTTGCTTTGCCTGCCCTACTGGGTGCAGCCATGGAAAAGTCAAAGAACCTCCCTCCTTGCCCAAGGGTGGGCGCATGACCCACTGAAACAGGCCAGTCAGCCTGTTTCCCGTGAACCAGAATCTTGAGAATGATAGAAATGGGATATAGCTGATTTCTCCTGACAGCGATGTCCTGTAAGTGTGTCTGATGGTTTCTGCTGCCCAGATTCCCAGAACTGTCCTGCTTCTTGTCCCAACTGTGACCTGGTCATTCAGCATTCTTTGTATTCTGAGAGTTTACCCTTCCAGGAACTTCAAACAAATCCGTTTGAAAAAGACAGCCAGAATGTATTTCTTTTCCTTGCAACTAGAGAACGCTAAATGACCCAGATGGGCCAAATCGAAGAAGGTGACATCACATGTAAGGGATACTTGTATGAACCTGACGATGAGTTCAAAACCCACCTGCGTGTGGGCCAGGAGGTGAAAGCAGACCCAGGGGTAGAGTGTGAGGTGAGAGCCTGGGGATTCCCAGGAACAGCACAGCAGAAGCCAGCCAGGCAGTGTGAATGCACTTTCCCTCCCCAGTTATGGCTTCTTTAATGGGGCATAGAACTTGGACAAGCCAGGGGACGCTTAGGCAGCAATCTGCAGGGTGCTCTGTTCCTGCAAGAAGGGCCACTGTGAGGAGGGATCTGGACATCTCATCAAAAGAGAAGAAGTGAAAGGAGCCCAGGGGCTTTAGCCTGGAGCCAAGAAGGCATTCAATCTTAAAGTGTCACTTTTTCGGTCATCCGACAGTAATTCCTGGCACATCGGGCACTGCTGGATAAGGCAAGACATATTCGGCTTCAGAGGACTAACAGTCTAGTAACCCAGTGTGGGGAGTATGGGGCTCTGTGGTATTGCCTATTCTGAATGGGGAGTGGGCTTTCTGCAGGAGGGGTTATTTAACGTGAGTCTAGAAAGATGTGTAGGAAGGAGTTACCCTGGCCAGGGGGATGGACACGGGAGAGGGGAGTAGCCAGTGCCAGGGTTGTATGGGAGGAGACATGGTGTCTTGCATGGAATGGGAACTGAGGGGGATGGAGCTGGCATCAGATCAGAAAGACCCTCGGATGTCAGGCCAAGGGAATCACAGGTTTTTAAGGGGGGAAGAAACCAAATGATATTTGCATTAAAAAAAAATCACTGTGGAAATGATTTGGAAGCAGAGCAAGACTGGAATGTATAAGACAAGCCAGGAGGTGGTTGGAATAGTCCCAGGAAGAAAGTGGTCTAGGCTGGTGAAGAGCAGTGGGGACAGGGAAGGAACCATTGGAGGGTTACTGGGGTGGCAGGATGGGAAAAGATGAGGTCACAGAAGGCCTGTCCACCAGGTAAGATATCGAGGGATGAGGATGGCAGGTGGTCTTCCAAAGCCCCATCCTGGTCACAGCAATGGAAGCTTGGGTGGTCAATGCCACTTTGTCAGAACAGCCAGACCATCTGGTTTTCAGAGGTGGACGCACAGTAACCGAGCCCATCAGGGACTGCCTCAAAGTTTCAAATGTCAATGTGTTAACTCCCAGGAGAAAATTAAACTTCTGGGGAGCCTGGGTGGCTCAGTGGAGTCTGGGTCAGACTCAGGCAGACCTCAGTCTGCCTTCAGCTCAGGTCATGATCCTGGGGTCCTGGGATCGAGTCCTGCATTGGGCTCCTTGCTCCATGAGGAGTCTGCTTCTCCTTCTCCTCTGCCTAGCTAGTGCTCTCTGTCTGTTAAATAAATAAATAAAATCTTAAGGGGGCGGGGGGAAGAAACTCCAACTACTGTAAACCTAAACAGATCTAAACAGGGACAGCGTTCACTTGCCGCTCACCAGGCACCTCTATGCCCTCACTCAGGGGCCTGGAAGGGTCATCAGAGGTCACCAAGGGAGAAGGAGAATGAAAGTGTGGGATTGTGGGGTCCCTGTAAGGCTCTTTAGGACAACCATGAGCCGCTTGCTGGTGAGGACTGCTGTCCACTGGGGCATCCATGTTGCCTGGGAAATGAATGCCCACGTCCGCTGGGTTCAACGCCTCTCACCCTGGAGTGCATAAATTGCCAAATTTCATTTTTCCCTTCGATCTCTGTTTTCCGGATGTTCCTCCCAACCTATTCTGGGCCCCTCTTTTCTGTTGATACATTTTCCACTATAAGCAGTGCCTTGTTTCTTACATATTGTGACAGTGATGGATGCAAAAATTGAGAATTAAGTTTACACGTCATAGGATGGAGCCCATTCCTGGAGCCCACAAGTGTTGTTAAACCTGTATTTATTATATAAATGTTTATGGTTATTGTTTTTTTACAACTCAGGAAAAGCAGACTCGGGGGATGATGAGGAGTGAAGAGACTGTTCCGGAACAAAAGAGATTTAAGAGCCGGTACATGCCCTTAAAATGCACTGTGTGGGCTTGTCTGAAGTCTAATCCAAGCACATCAATAGTAAAAAGACACTTTTTGGCAACAGTTATTGAATACCCAGTATTAGATCATGTTGAAGAATTGTTACTTTTTTTTTTTTTTAAAGATTTTATTTATTTATTTTTGACAGAGAAAGATACAGTGAGAGAGGGAACACAAGCAGGGGCAGTGGTGGGGGAGAAGCAGGCTTCCCACTGAGTAGGCAGCCCGACCTGGGGCTGGATCCCAGGACCTTGGGACATGACCCGAGGTGAAGGCAGATGCCTAATGACTGAGCCACTCAGGTGCTCCAAATTGCTACATTTTAAGGGGTGATAATAACATATGCTTATGTGAGACAATGTCTATATATTTTAGAAATGACAGAACATTATAATGTCAGGAATTTGTTTTAAAATACTCTAGAAGGGACGCCTGGGTGGTTCAGTGGGTTAAAGCCTCTGCCTTTGGGTGATCCCAGGGTCCTCCGCAGGGAGCCTGCTTCCTCCTCTCTCTCTGCCTGCCTCTCTGCCTACTTGTGATCTCTGTCTGTCAGATAAATAAATAAAGTATAAAAAAATACTCTAACAAAGGACAAAACTAGGCAAATCTGTGGCAAGATTTGATTAATTGTTGAATCTGAGTTATGAGTATATGGGGGTTCTTTGCACTAATCTATTTTTTGTGTGTGTACGTTTTCGTAATCATATAAAAATTAAAGCTGGGGTGCCTGGGTGGCTCAGTGGGTTAAGCCACTGCCTTTGGCTCAGGTCATGATCTCAGGGTCCTGGGATCGAGTCCCGCATCGGGCTCTCTGCTCAGCAGGGAGCCTGCTTCCCTCTCTCTCTCTCTGCCTGCCTCTCTGTCTGCTTGTGATCTCTCTCTGTCAAAAAAAAAAAAAAAAAAAAAAATCTTTAAAAAAAAAGAAATTAAAGCTGGATTACATGACAGTATTAAATACAAGTAACAACAAAATTAAGTTTCGAGGGTAATTTCTCTTTTTAAGATTTTAAAAAATATTTTATGTATTTGACAGAGAGAGACAGTGGGAGAGGGAACACAAGCAGGGGGAGTGGGAGAGGGAGAAGCAGGGATCATGACAGGAGCTGAAGGCAGAGGATTGACGACTGAGCCACCCAGCTGTCCTAAGATTTTCTTTTTTTAAGATTTTTTTAAAAAATTTACTTGACAGGGAGAGAGAGAACAGAAGCAAGGGGAGCAGCAGGCAGAGGAAGAAGCAGGGTCCTCGCTGAGCAGGGAGCCAAATGAGGGACTGGATCCCCGGACGGGGGTGGGGGGATCATGACCTGAGCTAAAGGCAGACTCTCAACTGCCTGAGCCACCAGGCACTCCTCTCATTGAACTTTCAAAGCACACTCTTGTTTAAAGTATATATTTGGAAAGAAATTCAAGTCCACACTTTGATAACAGAGGAAATAAAGTAAATGTAGACTTAAAAAGAGATTCAGGGGCACCTGGGTGGCTTAGTTGGTTAAGTGTCTGCCTTTACCTCGGGTCATG
>NC_139036.1:21665015-21833588 GCF_964662115.1 Mustela nivalis
GGTGGCGTGGGCTGTCACCGCAGGGGCCAGCCCCATCTTCCCGGAGAGCCTGTCTTGTGTCTCCCGTGAGCCCCAACGTACCTAGAACAGGAACTGGCAAGCTTTTCCTGAACAGAGAGGGAATGATCTTCAGCCTTGCAGGCCATATGGTCTCTGTCAGAACCATCCAACCTTGCCGTTAGATCCCAAAACAGCCAGGGACAAGATGTCAACAAATGGGTGAGGCCACATTCCAGTAAAACTATGGACGCTGAAACTTGAATGTCTTATCATTCTCAGGTGTCACCCAACAGTCCTCTTCGCTTTTTTTTTTTTTTAAGATTTTATTTATTTATTTGACAGAGAGAAATCACAAGTAGATGGAGAGGCAGGCAGAGAGAGAGAGAGAGAGAGAGAGAGGGAAGCAGGCTCCCTGCTGAGCAGAGAGCCCGATGCGGGACTCGATCCCAGGACCCTGAGATCATGACCTGAGCCGAAGGCAGTGGCTTAACCCACTGAGCCACCCAGGCGCCCTCCTCTTCGCTTTTCACCTAGCACTTTAAAATATGAAAACTACAAAAACCAGTGGTGGGCCACACTTGGTCCATGGGGCACAGTGTGGCAACCCCAGATCCCAGGGGGTCATCCAGCCACTCAACACACACACATCAACTCTGCGGGGTCCCATCAACCCGTGACCCTGTGCCTCAATGCTCCTTCCTTCCTGCCGCGCTCTGTGCCAAAAGGTCTTCTCCCTGTCCGGCCCCCCAACACACAGTGTGCAGAAGGGGACACAGAGGAGAGGCCCCCAGGGAGGTCCCCACCTGCCATTCAGGCCACCTGCATTTTGTCACCTTCCTCTGTGTCACTGACACACATTCCCAAAACTGCTCCTCCTGGTTGTGGTTTGAAAACAGCCAGACACGTCCCACATTAAAAAAAACCATCCCTTCCCCAACATACACACACACACACACACACACACACGCACACACACACACGCTTCGGGGCTGCATGCTTACCCCGCCGCACGCGCTACTCCCAAAACAGAGACAGGAGACACGTGAGCTTCTCCAAGGCCAGGTCTCTACACCCAGGATGTTTGCTGATTATGAGGGGAATAAAGCCCTATTGTCCACTAGACTCCAGAGTAAACCTCAAGTCAGAAATGGAATACTCTAAAACAAATAAACAAAAATGAGCACATTCAAAGATAAGATTGGGGTCAGAGTGGGGCAGGGGAACAGCTTGCCAGCAGCCAGAGGGCTCCACGAACGCTGGGGTGACGCTAGATTTCTGGGGAACTGGCAAACAGGAAAGTCCCTTCCTGCACAAGTAGGACAGGAGGCGGGGTGGGGGGTACAACTTCCCCAGAGCAGTAGGCCCTCCCTGCCATCCCCAGTTGACACAGCTGGTGAAAGCTGGACAAGCAGGGGGCAAGGAGGATGCGAGCCAGGCCAGCAGCTGTGTGATGAGAGGCTACTGAGTAAGGAGGGGTATATGAGGGACCCTTCCCACAGGGACACCTCAGAGCGGGAGGGGGAGCTCTAACTGCCCAGGGACAACGGCCCTAAACTGGGACTGTACCTGGCAAACTGGGATGCCTGCTAATCCCACATAGAGGGTGCAAGGGAGCAGGGTCTGGTTTAAGATAGATCTCCCATGGGAAACCCCAGCTCTCCTAGGGCAAAGGCACAGACAGGGGCTCCTGGGCACCGCCATACCTGTGGCCATCTTTACTCTTGGCTGGTAGGAGCCCCCTGCGGCTCTCCAGATCCAAACACACCATTAAAAAGAGGGTTCCCAGACAGGTCTACAGTTTCTTACTTCTTCCTCCATACCCACGGGCGGGTGCTGAGTTCAGCCACCGAGGACCCCCGTACCAGAGAGTGCCCAGGCCTGGTATGTGCCTGGCCCCACCTTGGGGCCAAGAGCCAAATCACAGACCCCTCCACCAGAATGGCACGCGCTAGTGTCCAGTTATGCTGTCTGTCCTTTGGGGTTGGTTGTCTGTCTATCTGGGTAGGGGATATGCAGAGCCACACAAAGGGCGCCCAGGCCAGAGACCCGAGAACCAGGCCAATCCACCTGAAAACAGGGGCCGCATTGTTTTCACACCACTCCCAAGGGCATCCACTCAGGAGACCAAGATCTCTGTAGTTTTCCAGAAACCCTGTAAACAACTCCTGCCCCACAGCAAGAATGGGCCTCAAAGTAGGGGAACCCAGTGGAGCCCAAGAGGATGGCCAAGACTTGAGCCAAGGAGCGCCTCCCTGGTGCCGTCAAGGTGTGAGGGCATGAAAGGGGCTAATGGATACTCATGAGGTTGGATACTCAGATGGAATGGAAGGATAAATCCTTCCTCTGCCACGGTCAAAGGAAGGGTTTAAAAGGGACCTTAGAAACAGGTTAGTCCAACACTCACTTTATAGAGGAGAAAATAGAGGACCACAGAGGTGAGGAGACCTTGCTGAGTCACCTTGAACAACAGCACCAAGACCAGGGCCCAGATTTCCCAACACCCCTGCCAGTGTCTGGCACCAGGCTATCCCGGGCCTCTGAGAGAGCTCACTATTGTTCATTATGGGCGTTTCTCACCCAGATGTAAAGGTTTCATTCCTGCCAGTCTCCAAGCTGCTCTAAGATGTAAGCCAAGGGTATGGACTACCCTGAAATCTGCCCTGAGAATCACCTCCAAAGGTGCTAGCCTGAGGGACACCAAGCCAGGTGCCTGCCTTGTGGACCCAGAGCCCTAAGGAACCCAGAAGCAACAGGCTTCCGGGGCTCATGGCCTCACCCAGAGCCCAGCAAGTCTCTTATGTCTTGGTGGCTTAAAAGATAGCAAGTGGGCAGAAACTCTCCATTCTGTCTTCTTGTCCACCCCAACCCATGCCCACCGATGACAGTTCAGCCTTTCCTTCTTTTTGTTAAGCAGCAGCAAACCCTACACCAGCTACACCCAAACACCCAAGTCTTGCAACGCGGCCTAAGACCTGCCCTGGGTCGAAGCACGCTGATTCTTACTCAGCTTCTCTACGTGCTTCCTCTTTCCACAAACAGTCTAGTCATAAAAATAACCACTACTGCTCCTGCCGCTGCTCGTGTAGTAGGCCTGCGCACAGCTGCTCGGTAGCTAAGGAAAGGGAGACTCAGAGAGATTAAGTGACTCACTGAAGACACGGCCAGGGAGTGCCGGAGCCCGGAGGGGACTCTGACCCACGTAACTCCACGCTAGCACTCACAGCCTCTACACGCTTTGGCCTCCTTGGCCTGGGTGACCAGAGCCCTGACAGGCAGGGCTGGGGCTACCTAAACAAGTCTCATTTCTTAAGCTCCCTACAGAAGGAGCAGGCTCAGAACAAGGATGTATCCTGTTCAAACCCAAAGCAGGAACAAGCCAAAAGTCATTCATTCACTGGAAGAATGGGGAAGATCTGTTCCAGTAAGATCCTGATGGTTCTCCAGCCTGTACCACAAAAGACTCAGGGAATGAAACAATGAAATGGAAATCATAATCTAGATCTCTCCAGACACGTTCTACAGACAATGAGCAAAGCAAGAACTCGGGGCCCAGTCTGAACGTACTGGTTCTGGGAACCTGCAGAAGGGCCACTGGATCCCGGACCCCAGCACCTACCTTGCAACCCTCCAGCCTGCGCTGGTCCAGGCTTCCTGTTTCTTGCAGGACCACAGATGGTGGGGTCCCCGTGCCCCTTGCAGCCTTGGCCATCACCCAGCTCCATAGGCAATGCATGGTGAGGGGCCCAAGCCCAGGGCCCCCGGCAGCTGCAGCCCCGGGTGTGGTGTCTCAGAGAAGGACAAGGCAGGGAGAGGAGTTTCTGTTTTCATGACTGTAGTGAACAGTCACTGTAGCCAAAAATAGTTTGTGCCTGGGAGCTGGGGAGTCAGCACATACCTCCCGGAGCAGGTGCTGGTTGTGAGACACTCAGGCTCTGGTGGGCCTCACTGCAGGGTCCTAGAGCCAGGGACCCGGACAACCAGGATACCCGGAATATCAGGCCATGGACAGAGAAGTGTTCTCTGCCTCACTGCTTACCTCCAGAAAGTTTGACCTCAGTCAACAAGGAACATGACCATAGCCCCCCTCCCAGTGAATCATCATCTGGGGAAACCCCACTCCCCACATGAATTCCAATTACCCCCAACCCCCCTGGAGCTCTCAGACATTTGGGGCTGGCTGGTTTGGATGCCCTAGATGGCACCCAAGACAGCCATGAAAAATGAGGCTTGGCTGTCAAAGCTCTTAGAAGGATACGCTGGCAACAGTGAACTTTACTCGATGCACATGAAAAAGAAAAATGTAAAAGAAGTTAAGGGGCTGCCTATCAGTGGCTGCCTATCATGTACGGGGGGGAATTTTGTTGTCTTTCCTGAGCTATTTTTTTAATTTTCAAATTTTCTTGCAATGAACATTTGTAATTACTAGATTTAGTAATTTCTTTAAATTAGAATTTCTAATTTCTAGAATTTCTAGTAATGAAGCAACATTTCAAAATGAAGAAATGTTCAGGGATCACAGAAGGGATGTATCACGTGGTTCCATCTACGAGAATTTAAAATTTGTGTGTGTGTATTTTGTGACCCATGCTTTGGAGCTGGGTATGAATCCTGGCCACGACATGTACCATCTAGGTGACGTTAGGTAAGTGACATCATCAGTTTCTCTAGTTCAGTTGCATATTGGGCATACAAGCATTACCTCCTGCTATAGGACTAAATATTCGTACCCCCACCTTAAAACCTAATCCCCAGGGTGCTGGTATGAAGGGACAGGGCCTTTGGGAAGTGATCAGGTTATCAGGCTGGAGCCCTCAGGAAAGGATCAGTGCCCTTCTATAAAGGAGACCCCAGAGAGTTGTCTGGCCTCTCCCACCATGTGAAGACAAAGCAGAAAGACCACAGTCTCTGAATCAGGAAGTGGGTTCTCACCGGACACTGAACCTGCCGGCACCCTGGTCTTAGACTTCCCAGCCTCCAGAACTATGAGAAATAAACTTCTGTTGCCTATAAGCTCCCAGTAAGCCCCCAGCCTATGGTATTTTGTTAAGAGTGGCCCAGGTGGACTAAGATGAGACACTCCAGGTAAAGCTCATAGCTCAGCCCCAGGCAGGATGGGTACACTCACTAAAGAATTAACAGCCCAGGGGCGCCTGGCTGGCTCAGTCAGTGGAGTGTGTGACCCTGTGTCTCAGGGTTGTGGGTTCAAGCTCCATACTGGGTATAGGGATTACTTAAAAATAAAACAAACTTAAAAAAAAAAAATTTAGAGCATAAATTCATGAATAAACTTCATTTTAAAAAACGAAGAAAAAAAAACCAACAACAAAGGCTGACTCGAAGGAAATGCACTTAAATGTTTATAGCATTTCCTCAGAGTAGTAAGATGATGATGTAAACCATCAACAAATGGTGGAATTATCATTTTAATTTCTATACTTTATACATTTTGAAAGTGAACATCCAGGTAAATTACTGGATATTAGGAAAATAAGAAAAGTAAAAAGCCAAGAAGCAATGACTGGCTCTGTGAAGGATTACAGGTAACTCATTTCTTTTGCTTCTCTACATTTTCTAATCTAAAATAAATCTTAGTTTAAGAGTGAAGAAAATGAGAAATGTCATTAAAAACAAAAAACGAGGGGCTAAGCTCACCGATTACATTATAGAAATGCGATCTCTGCTGCTCCCCTCACACCCTGAGGTGTAGGCCTCACGTACCATCTCGAACCTGGGGCCCTGGGTCTCCTGTGTCTGCCCTGGGTCTCCTGCAGACACAGAAGTCCTGCTCACTGACGGAAACAGGGCACAGCGGCCACCCCTGTGACTCTCACGGGAAAGCCAGGTAACCCGGCCCCATGGAGAGCCCCTGGTGATGGCAGGGACTCCAACAGCTGCGGTAGAACCATCTGGGTATATGAGTGTTAATACACGTCTTTTGCCGTCCAGAGAGCTGTCCTTCCTCCAGGAATCCATTTCCAGAGTGCAGGTCTACCCTTCAGGTCCCCGCCTTCTCTGCCATGCTGCTCAAGGGCTGAGCTGTGACCCAGTGTGGGCCAACAGGTGTGTTCCATCTTCCTAGCCTTGTGCTTGGCTCTGGTAACATGGGACCAAAGGTAGGCCATGCAGAGCCTTTCCAGCTCCAGTCCTGGGGCAGAAGCTCTCCACCAACAAGCACCACCACGATGCAGGAAGAAAGTGAGGCTTCGCTGCTGGTGGCCTTGGTGCCTGCCACGTGGTGTGGGTCTGGCCGAGAAGTACACTCTAACAGCATCATGTGAGCTTCCGCATCCAGACCTCGCTGAACCTCTATTACTTAAGCTGACAAAGTCTTTGGTGTAAACCAGTCAGCACTGGAACTTGCTACAGAAACATTCTAACTAAGAGGAGAATTTAATAGCTTGTACTAAGTAAGTAATTACTACGTACCCTCGGACCATATATTTAACCCACCCGCCAATCCATCTCATCGACAGACAGCCACTATGAATACTAACTCTGTGCCAGGCACTTTATTCCAGGCTAGGAATACAATAGCAAATGAAATAGGTAGTTCTGTTCTTAAGGGAGCTTACATCCTAATAGGAAACACAGAATAGAAAACATAAACTAAAATATGTAACTGAAATTTATGAATAAATGCTAAAAGGAGAGAGCATGTTGAGACATGGCGGGGGGGGGGCATCTAATTTTAGACAGGGTGGCCTCTCTGAAGATCCCACTTCTACAGATCCTAGCCATGAGAATATAGAAATTTCCAGGCAAAGGAAACAGAACATACCAAGGCCCTGAACTATGACAGGAAACCTGACGTGTTCGAACGCAAGGCAAAGAGTAAGGAGGGGCAGGAGATGGTGTGGAAGAAGGAGGCAGATGCCAAATACTTCAGGGCCTTACAGGTAATAGTGAAGGGGTTTGGATTTTATGTTGAGAGCAAGACACTGAATGAAGGACCGTACTCAGAAAAGCGAGATGATCAGATTTGGGTTTTAAGAAAAATCACTCCTGGCTTACAAAAATGAGAAGAAATGCAAGAGAGGGCAAGAGTAGATATAGAGAGAGTGATGTAGGTGCCACGGCAAAGTCCGTGTAGTAGCTAGGCCTAGGGTGGCAGGGGGCATTGTAAAAAAAAGAGACATAAGTGGGTTTGGGATATATATTTGGAAATAGAGCCAGCAAGCTTTGCTATCCAACGTGGAAGTAAGGAAGCAGAAGGAATGAGAAGTGACTGCTTAGTTTCTAGCTAGACAACTGACGGACAAGTAAACAAGCTGAGAGGTAAGAGACTTGTCCATGAACAAGTAGCAAAATCAAGTTTCTGTCTGCCTCCCAACACCAGGTTCGGGGCTGCCTATTTCGAATCTTGCTACCTCCCCAAAAGCATATGGATGAGAACCAAGCCACCAAAATGCCTATGTTGATTTTCTTTTAAAAGAACGGTAGTGAGAGAAGGGGCTTTTGCTTACAATAATTAAAACAGGGTGGTGTTGACGCAAGAATTTCCCAGTGATCTATCTAGGCTGGTTAGGTGTGTTCTAGAGCAATCTTGCCTTTAAGGCCAGTCCTGGAGGAAGGGACACTCGATAGAAACTGATAGCCCAGGAGCTGGGTGGCCCCAGAGGTAGCTCAGGCAACTCTAAGTCATCCCACAGCAGGGCTACAGGCACACAGCTAGACCAAGTCCAGCCCCTCACCGAACACAGCGGAGCCAGCTCAGGAACCCTGATCTCAGCCGCCTTCGGCAGCCCCCAGACACCATTCCCCAGAGGCTCCCCAAACTCAACCTTCACGAGCCCAGACAAGAACACTCCTGAGATCCCTCAGCCCAAGGGACCAAAACTCTTTGGATGATCTGATCTGAAGTCATTCGTTCAACAAGACACCTTCAATGTGCCAGGCAGCAGAGACAGAACAGCAAAGGAAAGAGCCAGATTCCTGCCCGAATGGCACAGGATCCCCGGTCTAGTCCATTTTCACTGGGCTTGGCAGCCCAGAAATCCAGAGGATGGAGGAGATGGGCTCACCATTCATAAATGCCAACCAGTATGGGGGGCTAACCAGAACAGTCATGCTCTGGTTTTTTCAGGTTTCTAAAAACCAGGGGCGACCTCACACTTAAAGCTTAAAACAGAGCATTTTGGCTCAGATTCAGAAAATAAACCACTTCATCAACTGGAGAGAGGGATGGATGTATGCCAGCTCAGTAAGGACGGGAACGCAGGCCCAACACCTAGAACAGGGCCTGGCACCTAACAGGAGCTAAGTATAAACCGAATGAGTGCATAGCTGGGTGGACAGGAGACAACACAGGAAGGCCCTCAGCTCTGTATCAGGCCCCATCTCAGCCCTTCCTCCCTTGGGGCCCGTCAGCCTGCTTCTATGGTGGCTATTTGTAGCTGTGTACATCCCACCACCTGATAAGCCCCCAGGGAAGACTGTATTTTGTGCATCAATTAATCTCCAGTGGTAACTAATCAGAGTAAGTGATCAATGGATATAGAATGAGTGGGTATTATTACGGAAAAGGTGGAGGAAGAGAGGAAGAAAAAAGGTCAGAGAGAGGGAGGAAGGAAGGGGGAGGGGGAGAAGAAGGGAGACAGAAAGAGATCAAGTTATTTTCTTGTTGAAGATTTTATTTATTTATTTTTTTGCCAGAGAGAAAGACAGAAAGCACAATCAGGGGGAGTGGCAGACAGAGGCAGAGGGAGAAGCAGGCTCCCCGTGGAGCAGGGAGCCCGATGTGGGGGCTCGGTCCCAGGACCCTGGGATCACGACCTGAGCTAAAGGCAGACGCTTAACCAATGGAGCCACCCGGGCGTCCTGAAAGAGTTCAATTCAATTATACAGCGGCATACAGGAACCCCAGGCTGGGCTAATCTAAGGAAGAAGCTGAGTCAAGGAAGGGAGACTGGCTTGAGAATCCTGACCCAGCTATCATCTCACGGTATGACCCTGACAGGTCCCTCGACTTCTCAGTCAGTTTGCTCGAACACAGTATGGGGACCGGGGGTCTCTCCCACCCCCTCCCCCAGGTATAAGGATTAACACAAAATGCCACCTTCCTTCCATATCCCACCTCCATCTCTTGTTCTGACTGGTTGGGTGACACGGGCACAGCAGCCCTCCCCACCACCAGGCCTCCATCTCCCCATCCTGCTGGGCTGGTCCTGATGCCTCAAATCCCTAGTGGCAAGCAGCCCCAGGCCACTGAGGCTGACACGCTGGCCTGGGTCTCCCCACACAGCCCAGATAGAGTGAATGCTGCATTCAGAGGCAGCTCCCAGCTGCCAAGAGCAAGGCCGTTGCCTAGTGCGGCCTCTGGCTCCCCAGGGAGAGGGTGAGGATGACCAGAAGACTGACAGCAGGATTCATGTGCATTAAAGCTGAACCCAGGAGCCAAACACCAGCTCACTTTCCTGGTTTATTCTTCCACAGCCTTTGGCTTCACACAGCCCACCACTCGGGGCCCACACAGGGCCAGGGTCACTCCCAGCCAGTGGGAAACCAAGATGGCGGCAGACCCCAGGGAGCTCGCTTCCCATCCCCAAGAGAAGGCCTGATTTCAAACATGGGAACGTGAGAGTAGTAGAGGAGAAGGGATAGAGAAACTTGCTGTGTCAGGGCTTTAACAAAAGCCCCTTACCGGACTCGCCTGCATCTTCAGTTCAGAAAATGCCACCAGTAAGAGCTTCCTCAGGGGAGTCCATGGCCTCTGGCTTGGGCCCTGGGGTCCTGGCCTCTGCAGCACTCACCTCTCACGGCTAGGATGGATCCCAGCCAGTGCTCACCACTTCCTCTAGCAACTTCCAACAGGGAAATTGCTGAACCAAAAAAAAAAAAAAAAGGCTTCATGCCAGCAGGCTCTGAAATCATTTCCCCCCTGAGCTACAGCCAGAACATGAAGCTGTGATGTTTAGCCTGTGGAAGGTCTGGCAGGGGAGGGTGGAAAGAGTCACAGTGTGTGACTCTAGGTGTCTGGGGAGGGTGGAGGCACCTTGCTCCGAATCACTCTCGTGCTCTCGGTGCTAGGCCTGAGAGCCCCTCCTCCATGCTGTGCCCCAGGTTCCCACACCAGCAATGGCTCACCTTTCACTGTCCTCATGATGAACCCAGCCTTCTCACCAGCAGGGGTTTTAGTGTCCCTGAAACAACTCTAGTGCTCTCTTGCACCCTCTCGCACACACAAACAAGCATGGCGTTGGTCTCCAGATAAATGCCCCTACACGAAGGTTTCCACAAAGTGACGATCTGCTCGCCGGTCTCTTCCCAGGGCAAGCCCTTTGCAAACACTTCCTGGGAGGCCCAAAGAGCGCTCTCAGTCCTCAGGGGGGGCTCTGCTGCTACCGTTCCTGCCCTCTTGCCCTTCCTAGCTCAGCCTAGTTCCCAGCTCTGAGGGGAACCCTCCCCTGGTGTTGGTCCTTCTCCAGCCTCTATCAGCCTCTAGGCAAGTCTCACGGTAGCCTGTGAGCTCCTGCGGTGGGGGGAGTGTCTCTAGCACCTTGGCTGTGAGCATGGGGTCCCTCCAGGGCAGGCTCCAGATCAGCGCTGTCCGACACAGCGAGGGTCATATGTCTCTTTAAGTGAAAATTCATTACAATAAAACAAAATCTAAATTTTGGCTTCCCCATTGCACTCATCATATTCAAGTTCTCCATGGTCACACGCGGTTGGTGGCTACCACGTTGGGTAGGGCGGTAAAGAATCCTGCTATTGTCCCAAAAGTTCTACTGGACAGTGTCGCTCTAGAGGAAGATCTAGTGTACATGGGGTCCACGTAGGAAGGTGTCTCCTGAGCTTCTGGTCGCCAAAGGAGTTAGAATCAAAGATCACATATGTCAGAAGCACCCACTGTGGGCTCTGGAGCAGCAGGGGGCTGAGATCTAACTCAGAAAGGAAAGGAGGGGAGGAGAGGCCCTGCCTCCACACCAGAAACTAGGAAGGGCCACGACCAGCCTGGGGCCACATCTGCATCCAGCCCCCTCTTCATGCAGCAGAAAGGCACTATTTTCCAGGGGGAGGGCAAGACACGCAGAGAACACAGAGACTGAAGGGACAGCTCCCACCATCAGGGGCCCTTTAGCATGGATGGCTCAGCAAAGGAAACTGCCAGACTTCATGATTCAGACTCTTTTCCTAAAAACCAACCAACCAACCAACCAACCATAAAAAAAAAAAGGAAAGGCCACATAACAGGACGCTGTTTTAAAGTCCCCGTCTCCATCTCCAGCTGGAGATGGACGCTTATGGACGCAGGCTGAAGCTTTCTGCGTGCACCTCTACATGCGCCCATGGGCACCTCTTGCCCAGTCACTGCTAGGCTGGCTCGAGGAAATCTTCCCTCTTAATGATTCTACTATCAAAGAGGAATGAGATGGATTTGTATGACTCACGCAGAGATGAGATTCAGACTGAGAAAATACTGTACGAGCCCATTTTAGCAACTATCAAAAATAAAAAGGAAACAAATTTGTATGTAAATAAGAACAATGTGCTATCCTGGATTGGCTCCTAGAACTGAAGGAAGCTTCTAACGGAAAAACTGGTGAAATCCAAAGAGAGTCTGGAATTTAGTCAACAGTGATGTACCAACACTGTGTTCTTAGTTTTGACAAATACGCGCTGCAGGAACGTATAATGATAATGATGGCGGGAATCTGGGTGAAGGCCATATATGGGAATTCTGTACAATCATACAATCACTGCAATTTTTCCATAAATCTCAAATTATTACAAAATAAAACATCTATTTAAGAAAATAAGCAATATTCAGATGACATTCAGAAGTTAAAGTGTTCTGGGACATCTGGGTGGCTCAGTCGCTAAGCATCCGCCTTCGGCTCAGGTCATGATTCCAGGGTCCTGGGTTCGAGCCCCACATCAGGCTCCCTACTCGGCAGGAAGCCTGCTTCTCCCTCTTCCACTCCCCCTGCTTGTGTTCCCTCACTTGCCATGTTTCTATCAAATAAATAAGAATCTTTTAAAAAAAAAATGTTAAAGGGTTTTATCTCTGAGGTCACTTTTTTTTTTTCTTTTTGGCAAAGCATGGGATTTTATGATGTTTGGAGCTTCAATTTCTTGAGTTCTGCACCTATCTTTGGTGAGTGGAAGCTTTAGAACCAATTCCAGCTACAAGCACACAAGACCCATCAGCGTCTAGGGTGAGCAGGGGAGGGTAGGTGTCAGAGTCCAAACTGTCTGAGTGGAAAATAAGACCCACACCCCCTGGGCCCACCATGAGGCCTGTGCCAGGATGCGGCTCTAACTCCGGGCCCTCATCGCTGTGCACCCCCTACCCCCCACAGGTACGAGGAGAGACTCCAGCAGCAGAGCAAAGGCGAGGCAGCCCCTGCCCCAGTGTGCAGAGGCTAGGATTACTAATGAGAACAGCCTTCCTTTCCAACCTTCAGCATACTCTGGCCTGGGCCTAAGAACCAACCTGAGATCTGAGGGGAAGAAATAGAATGAGATAGAGAAAAGGGGTCTGGAGGGCTTAGGGAAGATACCTGGCCAGTGGTTCCTTGTGATTCTTAAAACCCAAGCAGAAAGCTGCTGGCCCATGCCCTAGTACTCTCAGGCAGTCTGGCCCACTCTTTTCCTGCTCCCACCCCCTCAGCCTCAGTTCCTCCAATCTCTGGGTAAGGATGCCCATGACTGAGCTCTAGAGCCAGCAAGGGCGTGGGAGGCAGACCGGGGCCCAGCATTTGTCCTCCTCCTGCCCTTCTTAGGCCTTGAACGGACTCCCGCTGCCTCTTGACTCAGAACACTGCCTCCAGCCAGCCCCTGCTCTCCCCGCCTTCCTTGACTGCCCCCTGCTTTTCACTCCCCCGATGGCTGTCTCGAGCTACCTGTGCACAAGCCTCCAGCATCCTCTGTGGGGCTGACTCTCACTCAGGAATTAACAGCAGCTGAGGATGAAAGGTGAGAAAAGTGCCAGAATTTTCTCTCCTCCAACCCGCTGAACACCACTGTGCCTCTAAGCACTTGACCCCACAAGCCCTTCAGAGTGCAAGAGGCATGTAGGTCCCGGTGCAGCCTGTAACCAGACTACAGAGGCCTCGCAGAGGAAGGCCAGTTGGGCTCCCAGAACCACAACCCCTTAATGAGTGAAGCATGTGGATATGGTCAGAAGAGGAGTGCCAAAGAGACCCAAGGATTCCCAAGGGCACCAACTTCCCCAGGGTTCTTCCCGGAGGCTGAGTTGTGGGTAGCCGGGCAGAGCTGGGAAGGTGGGTCTTTGGGGCTATGATTCTAGAGTGGCTTCTCTTGCAGGGTATGAAAAGCCACACCTAGGAGTAACCTGTGTCACCACCCACTCAGGACCAAACCCTCAACTCCTGGGATACCCAACTTGTAACCGTGAGATTCACCCTTTTTGCCTCTTGACGGTCACATTGAGCCCAACACTCGCTAGGTTGTTACGGAGCTTGTATTCCAGTGGGAGACAGCAGACAGACCACAAACAACAAATAAGTCAGATATACTCCAATGGCTGGTGTCATTGAGAAAAATCAGCCAAGATGCACTGGTAGAAAACAAAGGGTAGGAGTGACCTTTAGATCAGGTTATCAGGGAAGACTGCTCGGAGGAGGGGACAATGGACCTGCCAAGGAGAAAGCACTCCAAGGAGAGGAAGAGGGAGTGCAAAGATCAGACCAAAGGGATCAAAGAGGAGGATGAGAAAGATAAGGTCAGAGAGGCCAGCAGAGGCCCAAGTGGGTGAGGAATCTGGCATTTATTCATTAAGAAATGGGAAGCACTGGAAAATGACATGATCTATATTATGTTTCTTAGTTATATTATGTTTCAAACTATACTGTGTTTCTTATTATGTTTCTCTGGCTGCTGTGTGGAAGTGGAACGGAGTGAATGAAAGTAGGGAGACAGTTAAGAGGCTGCTGCAGGAGTCCAGGCAAGAGAAGTGCCTGCAACTGAAGAAGTCTGCAGTTGGGACAACTGCAGAAGTCCCACCGAACTGTCTGCTCAGACACTACCCCAGTCCCCGAGGCTGGGTAGCAGCCTGGTTCCCAAACCACATGAGGCACCTGGGCTCTCCCGCCTGCCTGACGCCTCCCTACAGACAAGCCTGCCCCTCATTCAGTGCCAGCTCTGGCGCACTCATGACCTCATGACTCAAACACCATCTCACTCAGTGTCTACTATGCCTCTACTATGCCTTCCAGCCTGCCTGGAAGACCCCTGTGCCAGCTGCCCCCCACAGGGATCTCCAAAGGCTAAAACGCCCCTGCAGCCAGCTTCCCTGGGATCAGCCTCTGTATTGGGCACACCTGGCTCCTCTCTCACAGAAGGACGTGGCTGCAACGGGGTGTCTGCCACACTCCAGATCTAGGCAGACCCAAGAAAAATAGCATGAGCAGCTAAGCCATCTGCCAGAGGTGGCTCGGGCTCTAGAAAGGAAGTGAGAATGCAGTGTGGAGTCTACCAGTCCCCTGTCTGAACCTCGAGAGTATCCCTGTTACCAGCTCCGGACCATCCCAGAGCCTTTCAGCTTCTCCAAACCTGCGGTCTCTGCCTGTCAAGTTAGGGACGACGCCAGTGAGATGCCGGGCAAGTCACTACCTCTGCAGAGCCCCGGCACCCTCCACGGTGTTATAGACGCGGTGTGAGGAGAAGCTGCTTCCCATCTCTGCGACTGGGGGCGGGGAGGGGTCAAGGCTGGGCTTGGCTGGGGGGCAGGGGCGACCATTCAACGCTCTCCAGCTCCCAAGTCCATGACTTTCAACACGTTACCACGGACAACCATTCCATGTTGTTGAGATTTCCTTCCTGGGCAGCAGGAAGCTGTAAGACCGGAGGGCCTCAATGTGTGCGTTTGAATGTTAAAAAAAAGTCCTAGGACACTCCATGTCACAGAGGAGCTGCCCTCAGCCTTCACAAAAACCAGCTCCTTCCTGCCAACTTTGGTGCTTTTTGTTTTTTGTTTAAAGATTTTATTTATTTGACAGAGAGAGAAAGAGGGAACACAAGCAGGGGTAGTGGGGGAGGGAGAAGCAGGCCTCCCACTGAGCAGGGAACCCGACACAGGGCTCGATCCCAGGACCCTGGGATCCTGACCTGAGCCCAAAGCAGTAACCCCTGAGCCACCCCGGTGTCCCTTCCTGCCAGTTTTGTAACTGTGGGCGTGCACCAGGTCAGGTCAGACACGTGTGACATGTTAAGAGCCCTCCTGGGTCCCCCCATTCACCCCCATGCACTCCCACCCCTCCTCCCCATGACAGGACCTTTCACGATCACGCCACTTCCTGTCCAGGAAATCTCTCCCAGGGAAAATTCCTAAATATACAAAGAACGGCAGAAATCATATTAACCCTGTGTTATAGAAATAGCCAAGGATGGGATGAACCTCCCCTTCTGACACACCACACCCCCTACACGCAATCAAACATTATTACGCAGCTACTTCAAAAGTGGGGGCGTTATTAAGTGTGAAGCTACAAAGAAAACATGCTGGCTAGCAATAGCGTATGATAAGAGCAAAACAAAACTGTTTATTCAGGATCGTTTGAATCAGTGTTGCCCAAGAGAAATACAATGCAAGCCACACACTTCCATTTTTGAGTCGCCACACTTTAAAAAGTGAGTGTATTTTACGAAATTAATTTTAACATTTTATTTAGCTTAATAGACCCCAATTATATATATTCAATGTATACAAAACATGAAAAGTTATTCGTGTTAATTTTTTTTTATATGAAGTCTTCAGAATTCAGCACCTCTTTGGACTCCTAGCCTTGAAATGACGGCACATCTCAACGTGGATTTGCCACGTTCCAAGGACAGAGTAGCCACATTGGCTCGTAACTACCTTATAGCACGGGTCTGACCCATTAGAAATTTTTAGAAGACTTAACTATTAGCTGGGGGGAAGAAAACCAGAAAGAAATACTGAAATTTTAATGATTGTGGACTTTTGCTGAGTCGTGGAAATATATGTATGACTTTTTTTTCCTCCTCCGTTTTCCAAGGTGTGTCTAAATAATAAATCCCTATTGCTTTTAAAATAATAGCAAGAGCCAGCAACTTTTTAATTTTATAATCAAAGGCGTTTGAAAGATCTGGCTGGGTGAACTGCACCTGCTAGGCACTAATCTACTGATGCCTCATGGGGGGGGGGGGGGGAGGGCCCTGTGCCCCTGACACTTGGCATAGGATATGCTCTCCAGGCTCACTGGCTGATCAGTTACTTGGCTGAGGTGGGGAGGGGTGGGTAGGCCGGCTGGATGGGAAGAGGGAACTAAGTGGTGAAAATAGTACATTACAGCAGATACAAGAGAAAACTAAACTCGGGCTCTTGTTTCCAAATCCCAAAGTGGCTCACTTGCTATCTGCATGACTTCAAACAAGTCACGTACCCATTCTGTGCTTTAATTTCCTCAAATATAAAGCAGCAACAAGAGAGTAATTCTTTCAGGGGTTTTGCGAGAATTAAGTGAGATTATCTAGACAAAGTGTTGATAGCACGGTGCCTGTCACACAGCCAACGTTTCCACGGGGTGTTCTTAGGGGGAAATCAATGAACCATCAGTGTGGTCAGGCTGTCCAACTCGTTCGGCAGTGGCCCTGGGACACAGGCTAAGAGCCACACTTGCCTTGGGTCCCTCCCCCCGCCGCTGTCCTCCCAGTCACACTCCCACAGGAGCCAGTCCGTGGATTTGTGTGTGGTCCCCCATGCCCGACAACCCCCCACCCAACCATTCCCCCTCTCCAGACCCCAGCTCCACAACCCGCTTACCTGCACTACCTCTGGCCTCACATTGAAGGTGCACAGCCAGTCACTGAAGCGAGGGTAGCTGTTGAGCTCCGAGGTCCTCTCACTGGGAGCCACGCTGAGCTTACACTGCTGTTGCTTGCAAATGTAGCGGACCAGCTTCGCCTGTGGGAGCCCAGGAAAGAGGAGGCCATTTTGTATGAGGTTCATACATGCACTCTACACCCCAAGCATTATGCACAAGAGCCTGCAGGGTGCCCCCCACCACCATCATTCAAACACCAGTGAAGTAGGAAATGGAGGAAGGAGGAGAGGAGAAGGGTCCAAGAAAGCCAGCAGAAGACCTGGAGAGCCCCCCAAGACCCTCTCCTCACCCCAGGGCTGGCTGACACAGCCTCACGCCCAGACCATGATCCTTAAGGACAATGGCCATACTGGTCAGGAGAGAGAATGGGGTAGAGACCAAAGAAGGGCTTCCTGAAGGCGCCTGGGTGGCTCAGTAGATTAAGTGTCTGCCTTCAACTCAGGTCATGATCCCAGGGTCCTGGGATCAAGCCCCACATCAAGCTTCCTGCTCAATGGAGAGCACTAAGCTTCTCTCTCTCCTTCTCCTTCTGCCTGATGCTCCCCTGCTTACACACACACTCTCTCTCTCTCTCTCTCTCTCTCACTATCTCTCTCTCTCGGTCTGATAAATCTCTACTGAAAAAAAGAAGGGCTTCCTGCCCTGGGAGGGTTGGAGGATGGGTAAGAACGTGAGGCTATGGAAGATGTGCGGGTTTGGGGAGAATGAGTCACCTCCCACTTAGAAGCCTTCCAGCCTATAATCAGGCTGCCTGGGCTGGGATCCGGGGGCTCAGGCACCCCCTAGCCCTATGACCCTGGGCGAGTTACTAAACCCCCATGCCCAGAAAAGCCTCAGTTTCCTCGTCCAGAAAATGGGATAACAACAGAAAATGGGATAATGTTATCCCATTTTCTGGACGAGGAAATGAAGCACTCAGAGCATACGCCAGCACCTGCTGGCATGCGGCATGACTGGCTGCAGTCTTCCACTTGGGCTCACCAGTAGGCTCTCAGGAAGCACACCCTGATATGTATGCAAATTTCAGATGTATGAGTCTATGCATTTTCCAAGGGAAAAGGGTCCACAGTTTTCAAAAGCCTCTCAAAAGGCTAAAACCTCAAGAAGATAAGTTTTTTTTTAAAGATTTTATTCATTTGACAGAGAGAGCACAAGCAGAGGGAGCAGCAGGCGGAGGGAGAGGGAGAAGCAGGCTCCCCGCTGAGCAGGGACTCCCAGGACCCTGGGATCATGACCTGAGCCCAAGGCAGACACTTAACCAACTGAGCCACCCAGGTGTCCCAAGAGGTTAAGTTTAAGTAAGGACAGCCTGGTTTTGGTCAGCCTGGTGCTCTCTCTGACAAACCCTGGGGTCCAACCAGGTGCCCGTGCACAATACTGATGAATGCAGAGGTGGGTGGGATGTGTGGGGGAGCCCCCCTCCAACCTCGGTCATGGCCTGGGACTGATTAAAAGGAGGATGAGCAGAACAGATAGCAATGAGCTCACAGCCCCAAGAGGAGAACCAGGGAGCTGCCAGGCTCGGCTGAGACCAGGGACCCAGGGACCCCATGAGGGCTCTTGTCACACTGACAAGACTCTAGTGACCTCCTCCTGGTGACTTTCAAGCTTCCCTGAAGGTGTGCACAACCTTCCAAAGTCCTGTTGGACCCTGCCGAGAGGAGCCATTTCCCGGTCTCCTAAAGGGTTTTCATTTTTAATGCATTCCTTTCTTCCTCATCTGCAAATATCTCAGTATATTTCTCTAAAGGATTCTTTTTGTTCCTCACAATACTAAAAAGTAGTAATAATTAGGGATATAATATTTCAAATATCTAGAAAGGCTCCCAAATTCCTAGCAGGAGCACTTGACCATGTGGGGACCACCGACCCCTCCAGCAGTCCAGAGAGGTCCTTAGTCCCTTTCTAAGAATAATGCTTCAAATGAAACACTTAGCATTACAAAGGAAATCAATTTTATTTAAATACAGTTCTCAAAATAATATTTAGAATGGTGACAGAGTACTAAGAGCCCATCTTTATTTCTTGCTTTGAAGATTTACTTATTTATTTGAGGGAGGGAGAGAGAGAGAGAGCACGCCACACGTGTGCATGCACCAGTGGGGGAGGGGCAAAGGGAGAGGGTCCCGGGAAAACTCCTCACTGAGCACAGAGCCTGATGTGGGGCTTGAACCCAGGACCCTGAGATCACAACCTGAACCAAAATCAAGAGCTGGATGCCTAACCAACTGAGCCACCCAGGGGCCCCTCGAAGCCCTTCTTTATTACCCCAAGAAACAACAGCTGACCATGGGTTTCATAACTGATAGCTTTGAAGCTGTGACAAGCGCAAACTACTTTTTTAGATATCATCACAACTGTAAGGTAATATGCAAACAGCTGTGCTTTTTGCTGGAGACCAAGTGACACATATGTCCTTGTGGCCTACATCCAAACTGAGTAACATTAAACTCCAGTTAAGGCAAGTGACATTAAAGATTCCTTTTGTTCCACTCCAAATTCATGGACCACCTGATTTCCATCCACAGACCCCAGGCAAAGAATCCCTATGGGGCGCCTGGATGGCTCAGTCAGTTAAGTGTCTGTCTTTGGCTCAGGTCATGATCCTAGGGTCCTGGAACCCAGGCCCATGTGGGCCTCCCTTGTTATCTGGGAATCTGCTTTTCCCTCTGCTCTTTCTCTTAAATAAATAAAATCTAAAAAAAAAAAAAAAAAAATCCTTGTGAGGAGTGAAAAGAGACCCACAATGACAACAAAACCATTGCTTCTCCACCAGCCTTTCTGAAATTTCCCTAGAAACTTTGGTCCTGGGCTCACAGGCTGCTAGCCTGAAGGGCGCCAGGCCCTCGTGTGGTCCTGAGCCCCGTTAAATCCTGCCACCTTCTAAGGGCTCAGTGGAAAGCAGGCACAATTTTCCAGAGAGGGAACACCGAGTCAGAACAAAGATAATTCCACCCAATTCCGTTTTGATAATTAGAGAAACTTCCACGGAGGCAAAGCCCAGCCTTCTTGGACCACATGCCTCGCAGATACCCCAAGATGACGTTGCTAATCAAACATTCTTTGCACCTCTCAGTGTCGCTGCTAATGGAACAGTCTTGGCAGAGGCTGGCAACCCTGGGTTGCCACAGAAGGGCATCCGCTGTGCCATCGTGGAACTAAGTCCCCGGGAACATCTTTAGAGCGCAGGTGAAAAAACAAGATGTGAGTGCAGCGTTTATGCTCTAGGATAAAGCAAAGGCACTTGTGTCCCTTGTCCAGACTCCCCCATCCAATGATCCATCCCTCCCAGGGTGACCACAGGCCAGTTCCAAAATCAATGGCCCCAACCTTCCTTCCCAGGCTCTTTACCACTCCACTCTACCCCTGACCCACCGTGCCCTGGAGGTGTACACTCACCTGCAAGTGACTTCTCAAAGACTTCTAGTACCTTCCTACCCCCGGAGCCTCTGCTCCAACTGCCTGCAGTAGCTTCGAGTACCCTCCTCCTCTGGCCACAGACCAGGTCTCTGGCAAGACCCCCAGCCCCAGACCTACTCACAACCCCTGCCTCCCATAGCATACGTGGGGTCTACACCGTGCCAGCAGCCCGTACCACAGTGGCCTCATTATTCACTCTTCTGACCCAGTCACCCCTGAGAGATTCAAGTTCCCAGGGCAGCAGATATAGTACCAGGCTTCGGAGTTGAACCACACTGGGGTTCAAGTGTAGGTTCTGCCACTTAACAGTTATGCGACCTCGGGGAAGTCGGCTTGTTTTTCTGAGTCCAGGTTCTCTCTGTCCAACAGGTGTGGTGACATGGAGCCCGTGGTCTGTTGGGGGGATTGAACTATGGTACAGAAAACCCCACAGCTACATTAAGTCCCCAGATGAGTACCCATCGGGGCAGGGACTGTGCCCACCTCATTCAGGACTGTCCCCACATGCCTATTACAGCACACAACACATGCTCACAACAGCCTGAGGAAGGAAGGAGGCAAGGACACAGCCGAGTTGAAGAGCTTCTCATAGCCTGCTCTTTCCCTCTCCAACCTCAGCTTCAAAGAGATAGGGCCAAGCATCAAATAACCGGACGGAGTCACAGAGGTCAGGATGCAGGCAGCGGCAGGGAAGGCTGCCCACCACTGGCGTGAGAACGGAGGACCAGACCAATTAAGAACGCGTCCACTCTATAGATGACTTTGACTGTCACAGGTCAACATCAAGACTGGCCAGCCCGGGGGCGCCTGGGTGGCTCAGGGGGTTAAAATCCTCTGCTTTCGGCTCAGGTCATGATCTCAGGGTCCTGGGATCAAGCCCCGCATCGGGCTCTCTGCTCCACAGGGAGCCTGCTTCCCCCTCTCTATCTGCCTGCCTCTCTGCCTACTTGTGATCTCTGCCTGTCAAATAAATAAATAAATAAATAAATAAATATTTAAAAAAAAAAAAAAGACTGGCCAGCCCAGCCTCAGCAATGAGCCAGGGTTGGGCTTTCTTGAATTCAGTCCCCTCCCACACATCTGGCCCCTTTTGTCCTCAAAGCCCTCTGCCCAGAAGGCTCTTCCCCAAGACCTCTTAAGCTCAACTTAGAACTCCACTCCTGCAGGGAGCCCTGCTCCTCAGCCCCACCCCCCCAACCAGAGCACTCATCCAAGTTCTAGTATTTAACTTGTCTGTCTCCCTCCTTAGACTGCCCTCTCCACGAGATCAGGTGTCTGATCTGTGTTCTGGGCCCCACTAGCAGAGCTCCTGGGGCACAAGGTTTGCCCCGTAAAACCTCTCGCTGGATGAATGGACACACGAACACAATGGATACATCTTGCAGAACTGACGGGCACGCAAATCAACCAGAACGATCGCAGAAACCAAGGCCAACAGCACAAACAGCCACTCAGGGGTCTGAGAGTCTCAAAAAGTAAGGCAAGTTCCCCAGAAGAGGGACGAGTGGCTTCTTTTCTTGAAGGCTGCTAGAGATCCCCGCCAGATAGCACACAGCAGCCCCCCAGGAAGGATGATGCTGAACTTGAAGGGACTCCTTCCTACACCCAGTTAGCCATCCATTCGCCTGGCCATGCTGACACAAGGCAAGAAGACACCCAGGGGCGCATGGTGACCCACTTGCCAGCAGGTCTGATGTCCCAGCAGCTGGTTCTCTTCCCCCCCCCCCCCTCCAGAGCTCATAAAGAAAACCACACCTACACGTTTGGTTTCTGCAAAGTCGCCAAGCTATTCTCATTCACAAAGGATTCACCCCAGGTGCAGCAGCTTCTAGCTGCGGGAGACAAGCCTGCCTCACTTTTTTGGAAAGCTGGTCACAGTCCCCGGGGGCTTCTTTGCCAGACAAACCACAGTGGGGGGCCTGTCAGCCCAGGGGCCAACAAGGGGACCGTTCAGGGACAGTGTCATTTTTTTCTTAACCACGAAACCACAAGATATAAACTTTCCGGAATAGAAAAGCACCTGGGGTTTCAGCAAAGGGACCAGCAGCAAGAGGAAAGAGTCATTGGCTCTCTGGCCACCACGGAGGACAGTGGGCTGGAGGTCACGTCTCACACCCTGCCCCCAATATGTTTTTGCTACACTGAATGTATGTCCCACTCCTATCCCGACATTCAGCCTGGCTTTGCAGCTGGTAAGTAGTACCTGCCACTAGGGTACACAGGAGGTGCTCCCCCCGACCCCGATCAAAGACCTTGGGAAATCCCCCTTCATTCAGCTTCAACCTCACCACCTATGAAAAGGGTATCATTTCATACAAATGGGGGCCAAGAGAGTCACCATATATAATACTACTTGGAATAAGAAAAAAAAAAAAGACAGGTCCTAAAACATTACTGTTGGTTACTCCAACCATATCTAAGAGGCGGCACTCCGCCTCAGGACAGACGGTCCTGGCCTCTCAGCCCCTTGTCACCACACTCCCTCTGCGAGTGGACACAAATCTAGCCGGTCGGTCTTCATTTCACCACCTGTAAAATAGGACTGATCTACCTCAAGAGGCTATTGTGGAGATTTATAGGAGAAAACAGGGAGGTAAATGTTCAGCAAAGCGCCTAGAAGAAGGAGATCCTGCACTCAGTGGGGCGCCCTCACCAAGCCACGCCTTCTGGTTCTCCTAAAACCTCTCTGGGCAACAGGGCAGTGTGGGTGGGACTGTACCCATTTCAGAGACTGGGGGGTTTTAAAGAAGACCCTGATGGCTGGCACTGGTCCTCAGGACAATGCTGGTGGAACCCAGAGATCGGGCACATTCATTTAAAGGCATGAGGGCCAGGACCTGGCTCCCATGTTGACTCCAGCTCACATGCGCCCCGCCTCTCCTCGGAGGGCTCACAGGTTCACATGATAGCACCAGAGAACATGGCTGGAGCACAGCGGCATCAACTCGGGGGCCCCTTGCCTCACCTGGCATACCGATCAAAGGCAAATATAACAGAATCTGCCCCCTGTAGCTGCTCTAGCGTGACTCTCACACAGATCTCCCAAACGGAGGTTGCCGTAAGCATGGCGTCGCGGTGGGGTTGGGGTTGGGGGAGGCTGTCAGATATCCCCAGAGAGCAGACACCTGTCAGAGCTCCCAAAGCACAGGAGAGAGAAACTTCCACAGAACAAGAAGCCGCTCTCAGAACTCAAGGGGAATCTGAGAGGCCTTCCACGTCGGCTCTGCTCAAAGTTCGTCCAACGTGCCTCTGTGTAGGCGTCCACAGCTCCCAAGACCACCCTCCAGAGAGAGAGCATCCCAGCTGTCACAGGCAACCCTGAGACATGCACTCAGCTACAGCCAGAGTCCTGACATCCTTTGGAAGCAGTCACAGCGGGGTGGGCTACTAGCGCCTTCACCACTGGTGAAATGGGCATCCCAGCAGAAAACTCTCGCAGGCTCCCACCAGACAGTGGGATGAGGGCCGGCCATTGGGTCTGACTGGCTGGGTGGTGCGGTGGTCATGTCCGGGCAGACACCCTACCCAGGTTCACAAACACGCCCATGCCTCCTGTGTACCACTGGCACCTGCTCCAGCCAATCGGGGGCCATGCCTCCTGTTGTTAACAGTTCCATCACCTGGAGAGGGAGGCACAGACTGAGCAGCCACGTAAATGGAAGGTCCAGCCGTGGTATTCTCACTCACCAGTGGGGTGGCCATGACTAGTTACCCCGTCTTAGTCTCCTCACCTATAGACTGGAGGGAGCAGCACATGCTCCACAGCTCTGCTGAAAACTCAACGATGGGATTCACCTGTGCAAGATGCTCAGGCCGACAGCTAGAACATACGAAGGGCTCACTACCTAGGGTGCTCTTAGCATCCGTGGCTTTGCAGACAACTGGTTCTGCGAAATAAAAGTCAGCCACCCCCAACCCTCCCTACAGCACCCGGGATGGGGAGGTCCCCTTTTGGCTGACCCCCAATCTGTGATCCAGGCTATGGAAGCAGCCAGATGCAGGACATCTGTAACCCTAACTTGACCGCAGGCGTTGACCACTGGAGCAGATGTCTGCCCTTCTCAGTGTCGCCGGTTTTCAGGGGTCAAGCAGGGCAGAAGGTTCAGTCTATGGGGACAGATGTGAAAGTCTGAAAGGTAAATGGACACATGAATCCCGGGCACAGACAGGGATGGTCGCCAGATTCCGCCGTACGGCAACGGGCTCTCTCAATTATGAATGTCCTATCTCTATTCCGTTATCAGCCTTTGAGTTAGAAGGACCTCTTCTATTTATGTAGTAACTTATCACCTTCTCTCCCTGGATCCTCAACGAAAATCCCAGGAGGTAGGAATTGCAGTAGACCCGTGAACACACGGGACTCATGTCCCAACCTTCACGTAACCCCAAAGCTGGCAACGTCCCTCTCAGCTTCTATCATTCTCCCCAAAAAACACAGTCCGGCATAAATGAAGACACCACAGACCCTTCTGGACCGTTGGTGGAAGCACTGTGTGCTCGACATCAAGTGGAAAACAACAGAGCCGTGTCGCGATGAGGATGCTGGGCAGCCTGCTAGGCTCACTCACTAAGGGACACCAGCCCTCCCTGCAAGCAGCAGTGTGCGGTTCTAAGCCCAGCCTCCTCTCACCGGCAAGTACAGTCCATTGCTTAGGGTCACTCACAAAGAGTCAAACCACAAATGCTAAACCCAGAAGCCTTGCAGGTGTATTTCACTATTCCCATCTTACAGATGAGGAACTGGGGTACCGAGAGCTTTGTAATCCTCTCCTGTGGTCAGAAGCCCCAAATCCAGCATTGCCCAGCCCGCTATAGGCACCAAATCGTCTGAATAAAAGGCCCAGACTTCCCCACTCTTCAAATGTGTCCACTCACCCAAGTGAGCCACCACCTCCAATCCTAATTTGCAAAACCTATCTTCTGAGCTACACCCCATCCCCAGCTCCAAACCAGCTCTGAATTCATCAAAACTAGCCACCACCCTACCCAGTATCTAGAGCCACCCCTTTCAAGGCTATCCCAGCATCTTTGCAGAGTAAGGTAAGAGGCACCTGGATGGCCACTTTGGACCAGCCTCTAGCTCACCAACACCTATAGGACCCTGACTCCCTCCTCCAGGTGGGCAACACCGTACTCTTTAAGAAGATGCTGACAGCAGGTTTTGCTAGTGCCCAGCCCCCGTCCACCCTGTCCCAAACTCCAGGGAGTTGCTAAAGTTCTTTAGACTTACTCCAATCTTCCCTAGATAGTTCCTGAAACAGCCGCTCCTTCTCAGGCATCTCTGGCCCTGCCCGGGCCTTAGGGCTGTTCCTCTCACTTTTCCCACCCCCTCCCCAAAGCCGGAGTGCACTTCTGGGGACTTCCTGCCAGCCCAGCCAGCGAAGCCGTCTGCTTTGGCTGCCACGGCCAACGTGTTGCAAAATGATTTCTGAGAACGTAAGGAAGCCTCTGGAGGTCGTGACGCAGCTGCCAGCTCCACATGTGGGCACAGGCCGACCACAGCCCACAGTTCCAAGAGCACCAGAGGCAGCCCTGGGTCCCCTACACTGCTGAGCCCCCCAGAGCCCTCAAGGGGACCCAGAAGGGCTGTTTTTGGCAAGCAAAGGGCCCAGGAAACAAGACTGCCAAGCCAGCAGGGCCAGGAGAAGAGCAAGTGACCTCAATCCCCAGGCTGGGCCTTCTGCAACCAGTGGTCCTCTACCCAGCTCTGTCCTGCGCCCATGCTTTCCTGGGGACGCTGACAGCCATGTGCATTCGTGCGGAGACAATCTCCCCGCCAAGCCTTCCACTAGCAACCCTGCCCTGACGTCAAACTCAGAGTCGGGGAACTTCAAATACAAACAAACAAGTCTGCCCCAGACCACAAGTGGAGCCGTTCCCAAGGAGGCCAGAGAGGATGTGGCCACAACTGGGAACCTAGGGCTCCCTGCCCTCCCTTGACTCCCCTGGAGCCGCAGACTCCGAGGCCTGACAAAAGGCTGCAGATGGGAGCCTCGGGCCCAGGCTGAGACCAAATGGGCTCCATCTCCGGCATCGGTGACAGATGTGAGTGCCTGCCTGGGGCTGGTGACCCCATCCAGAATCATGTGCGATCAGCAGCCCCCCTTAGATAACAGCACCGGCTGTTACTGCCCCTGCACTAGGTATGAGTATGCAGGGAAGGCAGAGCCAGCTGTGACCAGGAGGCATACACAAAGCTTCCTGGGAAAGAGAGAGCTGGAGCCGGGCCATGGATGGCTCCAGACGGGGCTTTGCTAGGCAACACCCCCTCTTCCGTCGCAGGCTCCGCAGCGGTCATGACACTTGACAGGGAAGATCTGGAAGAGGAAGGTAGTTCCCTGACCTCAATATCCTCAGACAGTCTCCACCTGAGAAGCCATGGGTGAGTCAAAAGCATGTGCTCTTCGGAAAGCAACTTTTCACTTGGCAAGCTGCTGGAGCAAGCGTCTCGGGGTTACCTTTCCCGTTTTGCTTCGTGCCCCAGTTTAATCCTAGAAGCTCCCAGGACTCTGTGTTTCTGAACCAGCAGTCCTAGGCGGGGACTGTGGGACAAAAAGGACTAAATCATGAGAAAGCAAGACACCTGCTTCATCCCTTAACTGCCCTGGGCCTCCCGTGATTGCAAGAGGGAAAGGAAGGAGAACTTCTCCATCTATAATCCTATAATCCTACCTATAATATAATATAATCTATCTATCTCTATCTATAATCTATCTCTATCTATAATCACGCGACAACCGGTCAGGAGATGTGTTCCCAAGGCCAGCACCACAACACAGTCCTAAGCCACCGAGGGCAAGGCGACAGACGACTTACCCATGAACAGGCCTCACGGGAGAGTTGTGGGAGGCAAAGCAGGCCATCCCCAACACAGTCTCAATGCTTGGTGGGAAATGCAGGGGAGGGCAGACACAGGTGCTATCCACAAACCAGATTCCAAAATGACACCACCTTTGTCTCGGTTCACTCACTCAACTCCATCTGCCTGCCTGAAGCTCACCAGGCCCAGAGCATGGCTTGGTCTGTAACCCGTCAAGTGCAAAAGGTAATCCCAGAGATGTCCTGACATTTGTAATACTGGAGAGGACATAGGTGCGAATTACTAAATGGAGGCCTAGAAAAAAAAAGCAGAGGGCACAACCTAACCCAAAGACGAAATCCAGCCGACGGGACCACCCCCTTAACTATCCTAAAAACCTTGTCTCCCGGAAGCTTCTAGAAGGATGGGATGGGAGAGGAGGAGGCACTTCAAATTCTGATCTGAGAGCACCGTGTGTAGGATACTGTGCTGTATGCCAGGGATACAAAAGGCTTTCTTTTCCAGGAGCAGGATTGTTTGCCTAGCAACCACAGACAAGGAGAAAGGGCTACGGAGGGAGCAGGGGTCAAGAGCAAGTGAATGCCACAATTGTCAATCAGTTGATAGAGGTCAACTGATGTGATAGCAAACGCCCCCAAATGATGACGGCCTCTGCCTCGGCGTTGCCCATGACCTATCTAATGTCCATTCCTGACTTGCTCCTCACTCCCAGGCTGATTTTGTTTTGTCACCGTGCCCAGTGATAAACTGGTCTGAGTCAGTGTTTGTCTACGCCGACTTCACACCACACTAACACGAGGCCCAGCCTAGACTCCCATGGGATAGGTGGGGGGGTTCCCAGCATGGCTGTGGTGTAGATCTGTGTGTGACAGTTCCGGTCAGTGGGATGCAAGGCCCCATCCACTGGACTGCTGGGAAGGGTCTGCTTTCCTCACAAGGGGGGCAAGCTCTGGGGCTGTCCACCACCTCCTTCCTGCTTTAAAGATCGGACTGCCCAGAATGATCCAGAGAATCAGAGACAGCAGCACTGTTCAGCTGCTGTCAACACGTAAGCCATTTAACCCCCAACTTCTCACTACAGAAAAAACCTAATGGCCTATTTGTTGAAGTCACATTTTCTGTTACTTGCAAAGTAGAGTGGTCCTTTCTGCTAATGCTAATTATGCCCACGCTATCTCAAACCTCTTTCTAAAGCTTTTATTTAATTTCATGTTTCTAAGCCGAAGGCTTCCTGTTGGCTTTCAGAAAACCTGCAAAAGGAAAAAGTATCCCTTCAGTCTTCTTGGGACCACATGCTATCCAGAGGCATACCTCCAAACGTCCTTCCAAATTTCAAAGAGCAGCTATGTTTTCATGAAGTCCAATTTGCCTGTTTCTTTTTTTTTTTTTCTTTTTCTTTTTCGGTTTGTGCTTTTCATTTCCTAAGCAATTTTTGCCAAGCCCACATTCACAAAGATGCTCCCCCCCCCCATGCTCTGTTAAGTTTTATAGTTTAATCTTTGTTTAGGTTGGTCTATGATCTATAAAATTGGAAGTCATTTTTGTATTCCAAGACTGTTTTTACCATAAGCCTGGACTGATTTTTAAATTGGATATTCCAATTTAAAGTGCTCTGCACTTTAAGTGTATTGTCTCATCCACAGTCATGTGAGACCTCTGACTGGGGCTATGATAGGGGTTTCTTGGACCCACAAGCCAGGGGACAGCTGATGTCACGTGGAGCATGTCACCTCTGCTGCAACAGAGGTTTAAGTACTTGCTGTGGGATCCCAAGGAGACTGGGTCTAATTGTGGGGTGTGATGCTACAGTCCTGGGAAGGCAGCAACAGGCTGGGGTGAGCTGTGAGGTATGGCACATAGGGTAAGGGACAGAGAAGGCACTTCGGGTGGGGGCACATTGTGAACAAAATCAGAGTATGACAAGTTTGTTTTGTTTTGTTTTGTTTTGTTTTGTTTTGTTTTGTTTGAGAGAGAGGTGGGGGGGGAGAGAGAATTCTAAGTGGGCTCCACGTCCAGTGCCAAGCCTGATGGCAGGGCTCAATCTCATGACCCTGAGACCATGACCTGAACCCAAATCAAGAGTCAGATGCTTAACCAAATGAACTACCCAGGCGCCCGTGGCAGAAACTTAAATATATGTATATGGCCAATAGCCGAAGAGTAGAGAGGATGGGAAAGGGCAGGAGAGCAAAGTCACCCAGGGGTCAGGGCCCACACATGCAGATCCAGGAAGGTTCTGGAAGGTCCCGGAAGGTCACACTGAAGCATCTACAATCGGTCTCACAGCATGGAGAGGAAAGCAAAGGAAAACACCTGATCAGATTTGCATTTTTGAACCATCATCATTCTGGAAACCACGCGGAGGATAGATTGAAATGCGTGTGGAGAAACCAGAGAGGCAGGAAAATCAATTAAAAAGCCACCGCCATTCAGCAAGTGATGAGAACAAAAGGTAATTTCATTAGTGACAACGTGGGTGTAGAGGAAGGAGCAAATTCTAGAGATGTTTTATTAGCAGTTTGACTATAAAGACAAGACTTCCCTGATTGCTTGTCCAGGGAACGTTTGGCATGCCAACCCCGTGGAATGCAGGAAACTGAGAGCTGACCGGCTCGGTGAAGCCAGCTCAGGCCGCACGCAGCTCCCACCCCAGCTATCTCCCCACTCCTGAGCTCTGTCCCTTCGCCTTCTCCCAGGCAGAGGGAAACCCTGGACCTGCTGAGAACAAGAGCCCACCCCTCTGACAGTTCATCTCCAGCTTCCCCGCAGCCCCCCGGGGTGGATCAGACAGGGGCTAGGGAGGGGCGGCACTGCCAGGGCAGCCAGACCCCGGAGGAGTCTTCACCAGCCAGCTTAGGGCTGCTGGCACTGTCTGGCCCCCTCCAACCTGTCTGTGCAGGAAACATGCCACCCTATTAAGGAGAGAGGGCCCAGCAGATCATGGGGATTAGTGTCAAACAGATCCAAGTTCAAATCTCACCCCCACGCTAAGCTAAGGGACCTACCAGTTCAGGGACCATGAGCAACTGACACAATGTCTCTGAGCCTTTATTTCCTGTTGTAAATGAGGCAGTGGGATTGGAGGTGCCAGGGGGTGGGGGGGGGGGAGGAGGCTCAAAACATGGCTGTAAAGACAAAAACGATATAGTATCTGCCAGCAGCTGACGTGCTGTAAGTGACCGGCAAATATTTGTCTCCATCTCCTTCTCCACAACCTCGATTGTGGGAAAGGCTGGGCTCTGACAGCTAACAGGCAGACAGGGGCAGGGCATGGGGGGAACCTGGAAAGGCCAGTGTCCCACTGCAGGTGTCAATTCCCGAACTACTAACGCAGCTGCGGTCTCCCCGTTGAGCAAGGAGAACGAGCAGCTACAGAACCAAATAGTTCTGACCGTGAGCTAGTCTCCTCCTACCCCCCCCCCCCGAGGGTGATGTTAAGTCAATAGATTAAAACCGAGCACTCCTCAAACAGTCAGTTTTGCCAAAGTCACTCCTCAAATGCCTCAGAAGGAGGGGAGTGGGGGGGGCGGAGCTGGACCACGCCACCCATACCTTTTATCATAAGGGATCTGTGATGGTCATTCAACTACCTACGGCATTCCTCATTATAACATCTTCATCGCTCTCATTTTATCTGAGCAGAGGAAGTTAAAACAAAGTTTGGGATGGAACTGCCATGGGGCTGAGGTGACGTCAGCTCTGGGAGACGGGAGCCGCTGAAGACGACCCACTCCAACAAACAACAGCCAAAGACGACCGAATTTCTCCCCTGAGCCCTGCACACCGCAGCAGACACAGCGCTGACTGGGCTCATGTCATCCACAAGCTCACTAGCAGAGAGTGAGAAAGGGCTCAGATAACAGAAAGTCACTATGGAGTCATCTCAGGAACGTGAGCCAGAGACAGTATGAGGAATGGTCAAGGACTTGAGGCTTAGAACCTGGCAGACCTGAGTTCAAATTCCACCTCTACCTGCTGTCCAGTTGCCCCAACAAGGGCAATTTAAGTGAACTTTGCTATGTCTCAGTTCTCATATCTGTAAAATATGGGGAGTCATAGTACTACCTTCCTGGGAGGGAAAGTGAAGCAGTTAGCCCTAGGCCTGGTGGACGGTAACACTCACCTCCTATCATCTTTATCATAAAAATTCCAGTACTTGGGGGCACCTGGGTAACTCAGTCGGTTAAGCGTCTGCCTCCTGGAGTCTTGGGATCGAGCCGGGCGTCAGGCTCTCTGCTCAGAGGGACACCGGCTTCACCCTCTCCTTCTGCCTCTTCCCCTGCTCATGCGCACACTCACTCTCTCTCTCCCAAATAAATAAATAAAATCTTTTTTTTTTTAAATTCCAGTATATTACTATCTTGGAAGTCTGTTAAATTCTGACATATTTATTGCTTTAAGAATCTTAAACATGTTCCTGAATGAGTCCATTTACATGGCAAATCCCAAGCTACTCCCATGTGTGCCCTGAAAGGGGCAGACGAAGACAAGGCCAGGTGAGGCTAGAATACACTCAGGACAGAGGATGGCCTTCCTGACTCTCACTTGATTTCCAGGAGGTCAAGAGCAGGTCAACACACAAGCCAGAACGTGCTATGTAAACCCCTGCAAGCAGACTGAGCAGAAGGTAAACCAGAACGCTATTAAGACATATATAACCCTGGGGTGCCTGGGTGGCTCAGTGGGTTAAGCGTCTGCTTTTGGCTCAAATCATGACCCTGAGGTCCCATTGGTGGTTCAGTGGTAAAATTCTCGCCTGCCATGACCCTAAGGTCCTGGGATCGAGTCACACAATGGGCTCCCTGCCCAGAATGGAGTCTGCTTCTCCCTCTGCTGCATGCTCTCTCTCTCTCTGTCAGATAAATCAATAAAATCTTTAAAAAAAAAAAATGCACATAACCAGGGGCACCTGGTTGGCTTAGTTGGTGGAGCATGCAACTTCTGATTGTGGAGTCATGGGTTCAAGTCCCACACTGGGTGCAGAGATTACTCTTAAAAATTCCATAATTAAGTATCTTAAAAAAAAAAGAGAGAGAGAGAGAGATGCATACAAGCTGAGGAAGCAAGCTGAGGAGAGCATGGGAGGGGTGGGCAGAGCAGCCACCGGGCCTGGCACACAGGCTGTTATCAGGAGATGTCCTCTTGACACTGCTCAGAGACAACGACAAGCAAGAATGCACACACGCCTACCCACCACCCTGGACAAGCTCCAGCTGAACAGAGAGAGGACCTACTTCCAAATAAACAGAGCGGGCTTGCTGCCGAACTCCTCAAAATCAACTGACCACGACGCAGTAAAAAAAATCAGATGGTAACACTGATAAGGTGCTTACTGGGACCCGGGTACCACCTTAAGGACTTCATATATATTAAGTCACTGACGCCTCGTAACAAACGTGAGAGAGGCCCTAATGCTTTCCCCATTTCACAGAGGGGTAAACTGAGGCCAAGGAGCAGTCCCAAGTCACAAGGCTACTAAGCGGCAGAATGAAAATCTGAGCCCAGGAAGTTTACTTGCTTGCTGAGTCCGTGCTCTAAGCACAGACTAGATCACCTCCTTGATAGACAGGTGTCTGGGGCACCTACTGTGAGCCAGGCCAGGGCTGGGCATCTCGGTGGGAGGATCCTCATTTATCAGTAAGAACTCAGAGGTTCAAGAACCAACCACTTAAACCCAGGTGGACCTTAAGCCCCAGGCCACCCCTTCTGACTCCATGGACTATTTCATCTTACTGTAGGCCAACCCCACACCAAACCCTACCCACTGTGCCCCACCAGCATCAGGCAGACATATTACATAGAGCACCAACCCAGGCGAGGCTCTGCCACCTGGCCAGTAGGAGGCCAGAAACTTCTAGAAGGCCTGGAAAACCAGCAGAGCCTGGAGGAGCACACAGTCCTTCCCTCCTCGGGGGTGTGCAATCCACATCCTCCTCCTTCCTACCTGTCCAGAGAAGGAGACAGATCAAGAACCTCCTGCTGGCTCCCCAACTGGAAGAGCTCCACTAAGAGCTCTGCAGATGAGCCATCTGACAGCACAGCTCAAAGCACAGAGATACACACCAGCTCTTGCACAAGACCCGATTTCGCTCACATGCAGACCTGAGAGCAAGTGGTGAGTTCTGCAGGCACGGGCACAGTGCAGCCCCACAGAGCAGAGGCTCGGGCAGTCCACATCTTGGCCCCACTCCCCATGGGGGACAGCACCTGCCTCACATCCCAAAGGAGGTCGGCTCTCCCACGACGCCTGCCCCAAATACTTGAATTGACCCTCCAGATGGGGGCAAGCTGGCCTATGCAGAGAAAACTCCAGGCAAACCCCAAAGGGTTCTGGATCTCCTCCTGGTCACTGGTCTTTGCAGTTGGGCTTGACTTGAGGACACCACGACAACCAGGAGGGGCTGTTGGCAGGACTGGCCCCTTCTTGAGATAGCTGAAATACCTTTCAAGCACAAAATCTAGATGTTCTAAGATGAGAAAGGCCTTGAAGGTCATCTCCTACATGTAATGCACAACCAACAAGAAAACGAAGGGCCAGGGCAAGGCAGTGACATAGTCACGTAGAAAGTCAAAAGGCAGGTGCAGGACAGAGGCCCTCTGGTCTCCTGGCTCCTGTCCAGTGCTCTTCCCTTGCTACTGGAAGGCAGAGGGCATGGGTTCCACCTGCTGCTGGAGCAAGAAGCTTAGCTGGGCCTCTGGTGCCCTATTTTTACCTGGCAAATGACGGACTATTTAAAGAAGTTTCTAAGTGCTAACTGATTTCATTGGAGGAGGTGTTATTATTCCCACGTGGGGATGAAAGTATGCCACAGAGATACAGTAACTGTCAGGTGGAGTGTGAACCCAGGCCGTGGTCCTCCACGGCCCCAACCCTGGACTTTGGAGACACGTCACCTTTGTAACTGCGTCAGGGGCCCCAAGGCATGCCCTGAGCAGCTCTTCAGAGAAGTGGGGCTCAAGATCATTCCAGAACTGCTCCTATCCCAGCAGCTCCCTAGGACTCACCCAGGACAGATATGCCACACAAGATCCAAGTCTGGGACCAGCTGGAAAATGGACCCAGGTGTTCACTATAAACTCCCATGGGGACCTGGGAGAGTAACCAGAGCTTACTATGGGGGAGAGCAGCTATGCCAGGCCCGAGGCCTACGGCCCCTCCAAAAGCTAGGCCTCCCCTTCCCTGCATCCCTATGCACCCCCAGGCCTCGGTGGGCAGGAGGGGCTGGCTGGCTAGGCGACACCAAGCCTTGACACCCACAGGCCATGATTCTGCTTTCCTGTGTGGCCTCCTTGAGGCTCAAGTACTCGAGTTTTCCTCCTGAAAAGGAAGCCGTTTCTCAATACGTTGCTACACACGGATACTGAGAAACACAAACCGAGAGGCACACGGGGCACTGGCCACAAAGGGAGGAGAGTGAGGGGAAGGGCTGGTACAGGTCTGTCCCCCCTGCCAGGTGGCTAAAGCAGCAACAACGAGGCACCCTGTTCAGGAGGGGATACAGTGGGAACAACTCACTGACCCACCAACAAAGCAGGGCCTGAGAAGGCGATGGGAAAACCAGTTACAATAGTATAAAACTGCTGAACAATTTTACAGAAACACGGGGATGTTTCCTTGGGTGATTCTCCTGCCTGACAGGCAGTTAACAACCCGTGCGTCCAGAAACTGCAGCTCCCAGAAAACATGGTGGACATGTCAGCCATGGGCCTGCCGATTCTGGGCGGGAAGGCCGCAGGTAATCACTTCCTCACTTCTACTCTTCCGTTCTCCAAATGTTCTAGAAGTACTACGCACGGATGGTGTAAGATGATTTGTGAGAATATTACCTTGCAAATTGTCAAAAGAGGAAAACGGAAGCTGATGGGGAGAAAAGTCTGGGTGGGCAGCCGACCACTTGCCACCATGCCCGTCCTCCCCTGGAAAGCCCTGACAAGTTATCAGATGACAGGTTATCAGTTTCAGAAAGCAAAGAGGAAGAAAGGAAGAAACCAATGTGACAAGACGGCATTAGATTGATTTTGCTGACTTTTTTTTTAAAGATTTTTTTTTAAGTCCTCTCTACACCCAACATGGGGCTCAAACTCACAACCCCGAGATCAAGAGTCACATGCTCTGGGGTGCCTCGGTGGTTCAGTCAGTTGAGCGTCTGCCTTTGGCTCAGGTCATGATTCCACGATCCTGGGATCGAGTCCTGCATCAGGCTCCCTGCTCGGTGGGATGTCTGTTCTCCCTCTGCCGTCACTCTACTCTTGTGCTCTCTCTCAATCTCAAATAAATAAATACTTTTTAAAAAAAAGAAAAAGAGTCACATGCTCTACTGACAGAGCCAGCACCCCCCTTTTTTAGTTTTTAAGAACTCTGTGTATCCATCCACCCAACCATTTAAGAATATCGAGCACATGCTAGTTACCTAGCACTGTGCCAGGCCCCCCAAGTAGTACAGAAATGAGTAAGACCCATTTCCCCATCCTCAAGTAGGGACCAAAGGTATCTAGTCGGGGCCAAAGATATCAAGTTACAATACAAAGGGGTATTTGACAAGTTGTTTTAAGATACAAGCTGCTATGAGAATTCCAAGTTGAAAATAAAAATAACTTCCAAGGGTGCCTGGGTGGCACAGCCGGCTGAGCGTCTGACTCTTGGTTTCCACTCAGGTCATGATCTCAGGGTCGGGGGATGGGAGTCCTGCATCAGGCTCTGCACTCAGCTTGGGATGCTCTCTCCCTCTGCCCCTCCAGGTTGTGCTCTCTCTCTCTCATAAATAAATAAATAATCTTAAAAAAAAAAAAGAAAGAAAGAAAAAGAAGTTCCAGTTTCAGAGCAATAGCAGGGAGCAGGAAAGGGGTCATGAAAAAGTGGGCTTTGAACTGGGTCTCAAAACGTGGAGCAGCCCGTGACAGGGTCAGTAAAACAAGCTAAGCGAACATACATGCACATCTCAAAGGAAAGTTACAGGCCCGCGCCACTGTAACAAACCCTTCCACCTTAATCATAAGCCGGCAAATGCAAAAGGAAAGCAAATACCGCAGAGCCACTCCAAAGGGTCCCGGGGGTGTGGGCTGCGGTGGGAGCGCTGAGCAGCCCTGCCAGCCTTCCTGGGGGGTCTCTGAGAACCAGGCAGCAGCCTTACTCAGAGACACACCCGCTTTGTGCTGCGTTTCCACTTCTAGGAATATATCCCACAGAAACAATTAAGCATGCGCCTAGGGCTATTCACAGAAGTGTAACTTAAAATAGCCAACCATGGGGAAGTGGGTAACTACACTTTGGTGTGTTTAGATAGCAGAAAGCGGCTAAAATACAAATTCCATTTTCAAAGAATATTTAATGACACAGGCGACGTGCAGAATATGACAGCAAGGTAACGACTCAAGAAACCACATTTACAATATAATCCCAATTGATCCTTAAGCAATTTTTAAGGCATGATTTTTCTTTTTTCAGCTTCACTGAGGTCAAGGTACGGTTTATAGCAAAATAAGCACATCAACATGTAAACGCTGGAACTAAAGAATCTTATTTTGAGGCTTTTTGTGTCTTCTCTAAGAACATGTGTTCTCCTTATAAACACATAATGTGATTCAAAATGAAAGAGTGACAGGCGGGATTTCAGGGGGAGAAGGGGACACTGCAGACAGAAAGCAGCAGAAGGCAGAAGAACAGGTATGTCCAGAGAGGAGACAGGGCCACACATTAGGATCCAACAGAGGAGGACTCAAATCCTGGACCCATTCTTATCTAGCTGTGTGACCTTTATTTAACAAATAACTGAAACACTCTGGAGCTTCAGGTCCCTTCAAAGACGAACTGTGTTCACTTACACGGAGGACCTACTTGACACACTGGTGGGGGTGAGTGGCCCCCATCAGCTCCCTCTCACAAGTCAACAAAGTCAGATCCCTCTTTAGGGACCAAACAAAATTCATTCTGGATGCACACGGGTGAGGTAGGAATTTATAAAACACACCGCTGATATAATAAGAGAATTTGCAGAGAACAAACAGTTTCCCATTAGACCGGTGTATAATGGATCTCGATTCCAGAAAGATGACACTCTGAAAAGGTATCTGGCCTAAAAATCTAGAAAAGATGAAAATTTCTTCTGAAGATGGTGATGACCAGGATTAGGCTGTTGGTCACAGTCCAAGACATTAATGTTGTTCTCATGCATCTTGTGTGGTCTGACTTGTGTCCAAAATGAGGAAATGGACCAGAAACGAGCTTCCAGTTCCAAAGCAGTCCTGGATGAGATAGGGGTGAGGACCCACCCTCCACAGAACAGTTCTGCATCAGATAGCACTGCTCTCATTCTCCCTAGAACCTGCCTCTAGCTTTCCAGTCTTACCTTTCTGAAGAGAATTTAGGCAATTTTTTAGGTGCACCTGGGTGGCTCAGTGGGCTAAGGCCTCTGCCTTCAGCTCAGGTCATGATCCTAGAATCCTGGGATGGAGCCCCGCACAGGATAGGGCTCTCTGCTCAGCAGGGAGCCTGCTTCCCTCCTCTCTCTCTGCCTGCCTCTCTGCCTACTTGTGATCTCTGTCTGTCGAATGAATAAATAAAACCTTAAAAAAAAAAAAAAAAGAATTTAGTCAAAATTCAGAACAGCAAGTTCCACCAGCCTCCCTGGGGTATGTCCTTGGCCACAACTGCGCTATCACCTTTCAGATGGAGAAGGTGCCAGCAACGCTGGTCAGTTGCCTTAAGAGTAAGCAGATGCACTCTGGGAAAGTTTAAGGTTTGGAAAGAATCCTTGGAGGGAAATGGAAGCTCAGTGACCAAACTGTAGGCCATCAAGAGCCCCAAACCCTTTCCAAATACCAACCCCAACAAGATAAGCCTTCAGAAAAGGAGACCGAGGAGGCTCAAATCACTCCCCAATTAAATATAATCACAGCAGCCAATCCTTACATGGTGCCTAACAAGTGCCAGACACAGTTCTGGGCACTTACCCTGTGGTAACTCAGCTATCCTTGCCAAAGAAGAAGAAACATGCATGGAGAGGTTAGGTAACCCAAAGTCAGGGCCAGAACTAGCCCCTGATCCACGTCAAAAGAGGGTGCCCCTGCCTTAATGGAGACACAGCACAGTCATGCACAGCACATGTGCCTGGCAAACGGAAATAGTCTGGATTTCAGCATCTCTCAGCCCCTTGTGCAGTCCACAGCCTGCTTGACGGTACACTGCCCCATCCAAAGTAATAAGTGGATACAGTCTGCTATTAAATAAATGGCCTACAAATTAATGCAAGCCAAGATTACTGAAGCACTGATTTGGGTGACTAAGAGAGCTCAATTCTGTGTATCAAGGACGACCAGATTTTCAGGAATGATGGAAAATGCCCTGACATTTACAACTTCACAGGTCAAGACTTTTTTAAACACCTCCCATCCTTCTTTGCCACTTAGGAAAGCAAGCACCAAATACAACTAAACCTTGCCTGAACTCCACCATCACGACCCCTCCAGGACCTCGCAGCCTCCTGCCTTTTGTTGACACCCCGCCTGTGCCTCCTAATCCTGGGGGAATGGGTCTTCTCTGCTTCTTTAATTGCTACTGGAGAAAACTAAATATGCAGGTGGGTTGAATTTCCTCAGAGTTGTGGAGTTGAACCTCCTTCCTGTGGCTTAGCAGTTCTTTCATTCGCTTCTACCTAACTGCTCATTCTCTCCCAGCTCCAGGTCTCCCCACCAGAGGAGCCCCCATGCAGAGACGGTCTGGCCTGAAGCTCCCTCAGCGTGCCTCTCCTTGCCCCTTGGAACTCATCACCTCCCTTGGTCACCTCCTTCCTTCTGAAGGCAGTGAGGTTTACAGAAGTCAGGCCAAGCTGTCCCGCAGCCTCTAAACCCTCACTCAAGTCTTTTCAGATCTTAAGAAAACACCTTCCCTCCAGCGTCCACCTTCCCTCCTCTTCCTTCAGGTCCAAAGGCCTCAGTCTCTCCACTTCACTGGGACTGCTCCTGTAGAAGCCTGTAGACTTAGTTTCTTATTTCCACGTTCATCTGCTTGACTTCACTAGGGCAGGTGGCACAGAGATCCTCTCCTCCTGGCTTCCCATTGTCCTTCTATTTCTGATGGCACAGGACCTTCCTCCCCAGGAACCCCACCACCACCTGTATATTGATGCCTCCTTAATCAGAAACTCTGGGCCCCACCTCTCCCTCAAACTCCAGACCCATCCATTCAACTCCCAAAGGGATGGCTTGCTGCATGGCCCAGAGGCACCTCAAACTCAGCAGGTCCAAGCCAACCTCATTCTCTCTTGCCTTTTCATCACCTAGTTGTCTCCCACTCTTTCTAACAGAATGCTTTTATTTATTTATTTATTTATTTATTTGACAGAGAGAGATCACAAGTAGGCAGAGAGGCAGGCAGAGAGAGAGAGGAGGAAGCAGGCTCCCTGCTGAGCAGAGAGCCCGATGTGGGACTCGATCCCAGGACCCTGAGATCATGACCTGAGCCGAAGGCAGCAGCTTAACCCACTGAGCCACCCAGGCGCCCTAACAGAATGCTTTTAGTTGGCCCATTTCCATCCTCTCTCGTAGGTAGGTACTGTGTGACTAACATCAGGTCAATGACATGTCAATGTAAGAATCCTGTGGCAATCTGAAAAAGAATATTTAAAGAACATCCTTGCCCCAGTCCCTCATTCATTCCACTGCCTGGAAAGATTATGTGATAGCTGGAGCTCTAGCAGCTATCTTGGAACATGAGGACGAGTGATAGCTGGAGCTCTAGAAGCTACCTTGGAACATGAGGATGAGGAGGTGAACTGGAAGGAATATACTTCCCTATGTCTTTGTAGATCCGCTACAGCAACCCAGGGCTCCCTACCTCCAGACCTCTTTTATGTGTAAGAAAAATTAACTTGTTTGAACCACTGTTATTTTACTTTGCTGATGTCACTGGCCTCCATGTCCATCCCTCCACCAGCATGCACATGCCCCTGAATACTCTGAATTAGCTAGAGCAGACACAGAGGAATAGCCTCAGCCTAAGCTCCTCTCCCCAGAAGGCTGCCTAGCTGCCATGTGGGGGATGGGCCACCCTGCAAAAGGGAGGCAGGCAGGGGGAGTCCTCTGCATCCACATCCCCTCAAGCCTCCCCAGAAACCAACATGAACACAGAAGAGCTCAGTTTGAGAGCTACTGGACCCATCACGAGCCCTCCTTGTTTTCCCCAGAGTCCTCCCTCCCAGCTGCTGGAAAGAAACCTTGCATCTCGGGTGACTTGTATCTCCTGATAAAGGAAAGTCCCAGACAGAGAGAGGGGCCAACTTGTTTATTTCCCAATAACCAGCCAGGGATTCCAGCTGCGACACTTACACTGGATCTGCCCGCTGCAAAAGGGCACTGGGCAGGAGGGCCCAGGGAGGGAGGGCCGGAGAGGAGCCACAGTTGTTATTTTAGGTAAGCCAGTCTTCCCAAGATTGAGTACACAGCCCCTTCCCCGGCTTGTTTTTCCTGACTCTGCCTGGCTGTGCGTTTTTCATCTGGACTTGATTCAGATACAGAATGCCTTGACCCACTTAACCCCAGGACTCAGAAGAATGATGGAACGCTCCTGGATAGGTACCCACCCTCCTACCCCACCAACGCTTCCTTGGATGCCTGCCCTGTCCAGGCACAGGTTTATAATCCATTATGTCCGGGCTAGACCCCCAGGAGGCTCACAGCCCACAAGTAAGTAAGAGCAATGCTACGTGGAAAGATACAATGTCAACAATATACCAGATAAAGGGAGCAGGGAGGACAGGAAGACTAAATACAAGCTGGGAGCTGCTGGCGAGCTTTCCCTGACAATGTGACGCTGAGCCCCGTCTCTCTACCAGCATGGGTGACAAGCGGACAATTTATTGTCAACACGATGCCAAACAACTGCTCTCCGTTCCCATAACCAGGAGCACGAGGTGTTATGAGGCAGCATTCAGCGCTGGGGGGGAAGCCGGAGTCCCATAGTGGAGACCTGGTTCTACCCCAGTCTGCCCCTACCAATGTAGCCTTGGCCAGCTCATCGTCCTTCTTGTGGGTAAACCCCAGGGAGGGACAAGAGGCTGGAATGGTCTTTTCAGCTCTAGCACACTCACAGACGTTCCGGCCCCTGTGTATAGGCTCACGAGGAGAGAGGATAGGGATAGGGGTGCCCGGGACCCGCCCCGGAGGTATGAAGTCAACTAGGCAAGTATCATTGTGTTTTAAAACATCCCAGGCGGGACACCTGGGTGGCTCTGTGGGTTAAGCATCTGACTCTTGATTTTGATTCTGGTCATGATCTCTGGGTTGTGAGATCAAGCCCCGTGTCAGACTCCACACTGAGCGCAGTCTGCCTGGGTCTCCCTTTCTCTTTCCCGCTGCCCTCCTCCCCGCCTAAAATAAATGGAAATCTTTTTTTAAAAAATAAATTAATTAAATAAAATAAAAACTGCCCAGGTGATGTGCAGACACGGTTAAGGACCACTGTTCCGGGCGGTGGCAGCCACTGGGCCCGAAACACTGGGAATCCCATTACACAAGACTGACTTGTCCGTGAACTTCCCAAGTCACAACAGCCGACAGGCCAACAGCACCTCCACACCAGCTCCCTTCTCACGGGGATGTAATGATTGAAGGCCCAGTTCTCCAAGAGCCCAGTTAGGCAGACAGGCAAACGGAAAACGTCCCACCGTCTCCAAAGCTCACCTTCTCTCTACCTGCTCTCAGCCAGCTGGACGTCCCCTCGTGGGGGTGGGTCTCACGCTCTCCTTCTGTCTGCTGGGGAAACAGGCAACCACAGGCTGAAGGTGGCATCTCCTGCCGTCCACGGCTCGGAGGGTCACCTCCCTGTCCCGGAGCCCCTGGAGGAAAACAGCAGGAGCTGGAGGCGGCCGGGCCGGGGGCCTGGGAAACTCGGGCAAGCACAGCCTGGCCTCCTGCCTGTGAGTCAGCCACGCAGAGGCCTCCTGCAGACAAAAGGGGCAGAAGAACAAAGCTCCACTGTGCCCGCTCTGCATGGAGGAGCCTGCTGGCCGAGACAAGGCTGAGACAAGGAGACTTCGGGGCCAACGGGGGTGTTATTAGCATTTTATTTACTTATTTATTTACCTTCATTTTATTTAACAAACCCTTGGTGGGCACAGCCCTCAGCATGTGCCAGGCTCAGTCTGAACAAAGCCCTTCCAAATATTAATTCGTTCCGTTTCCGGGCAGCAAACTTGCCAAAGTTCCTGCTCTGGGAGGGGAGAAACATAACCCTCCCTCCTGCGGAGGCGCCCGAACCTCTGCCCAGCTGGTGGAAAGCTCCAGAAACCACCCGGATCTAGGACTTCAACTCAAATAGGATGGGCATCTTGTCTTGATAAGGTAGGAAGAACCTGGGAGTCAAACTCCATGAGCTACATGAAACTGGGCAAGGTCCGGAACTTCCCAGAACCTTGTCTCCACGTATCCAACACGAGGACAGTACTGCCCACCTCAGATTAGCACCGGGGTGACATGGAATAATTAGGTACAGGGAGCTCCACAGAGCGCCTGACATCGCCTATGGGTTCATCCCCTTCCCCATCGCCCCACTCCTGAGACCTCCCTCTACGTAGTATCTGGTGGCAGCCCTGAGAGATTGCACCACCTCTGGGGCCCAGGTTCAAAGCCTGTGCCATGGGCTTCCCTGCAGTGCTGGCTCAGGTTCCCCTCTCTGAGGCACCCACCCCCAACCCATGTCCAGGGTTTTCACGTAAAGCTCAGGAGCCCTTCTGCTCTTTCATTTGGTCTAACCGTTCCCCCAAATTCCCACACAACAACCTGGCCTCACAAGGTGCTCACACTGCCAACGCCGCAGAGCAGGGTCCTCCGTTCTGGCCAAAGTCGGGTGCCCGAGAGTAGGCCGTACACTGAGGGGACATCTCACTCCAGGACAGCCGGAGTCCCGTGGCTTTCAGCGTGGCACAGAATATAGCCAGCACCATCTGGCTCCTCGTTCCTGGCATCAAACCTTCCTTGGCCAGTAAAGTCAGAGCGAGAACCGTGCCGACGCCCCAGAAGCACCAAAGGCTGAGGGTGAAGCAGCTGTAAAATGGGTACAGTGAAGAGCGTTGCTGAACTAAACAAAATGGAGGGGATTTCCCAGCCTCCTGCCTCTGGAAGCCAACCCCAACAGGGCCCCACATTTGAGCCAAGGACAGGCCGGGACCTGTGTCTGGAGAGTGGGCAACCAAAGCCCAGAGACAGGCAGAGGCTCCCAGATCTCCTGCACCTGGGTGCTGTGGAGTCCCTGGGGGCTTGTTAAGGGTGGGGGCCATCCAGGCAATTTACTATTTTGCTTAGTCCAAAGCCTCATTTCCCATCAGCAGGACCGCCCCCTGCACAGGAACCCGCAGCCAAGCTTTCCATCTCCTGACCACAAGCCACTGTTTGTGTAGGCCTCTGGTCGGCTGTTACCCTGCCCACCAGCAGCAGCAGCAGCAGCCTGCAAGGCCCCGCAGGGAGTTCCGCAGCCTGAGGCTTCAGGGTCAAGCCAGCCGGGGGCTAAGGCCAGCCTTGCCACCTCGGGGCAGCATGACCCAGATGGGATCACCCAACATCTGAGCCATAATATCTAAAGCTCTGAAACAGGATGCAGGGTTACCAATACATGTGTCCTAGCACAGCGGCCAGCCAGGGCAGGCACCGGCAAATGTCTGCTCCCTTAACGGGTCTCTGTGGTCTCTGGCCACTGAAGCCACAACTCAGGGGTGTGGAACCTTCCCGGCAATAATGAGACCGTGTCCTTGGTCCAGGGCCGGGGGCCTGATATACCTTCTCTCCCGTCTGAACATCACAGCCTTAAGCCCTCCCCACTCTTGCCAACAGATGCCCGTGCCCACTTCGCTTTCCATAGGACTTGTCGGCACAGAATGTCAGTGATTGACCCAGATGTCCGCCTCCCTCGACACACCGTGAGGGCCCCGCGTACAGCTCCCAGCACAGGGCCTGGTAGACAGTGGGTTCTCAGAAGGCAGATGGACAGGTGGATGGATTGCAAACACCAGGATGACTAGAAACTACTCCAGGTAACATCTACACTGCCCAGAGAAAGTAATTTCAAAGCAAACACCTTCAGCCTTTTCTTCTCACTTTAAGAATATTAAAGTCCATGCCAAATTTCACATGAAATTGCCTCTCTGCCCAGCATGACATGCTTTAGAAACAAAAAGGTGAGGGCCATTGCCTCACCTTGCTTCTAAGCTAATCCATTCAAGCTGTCCACACCTGGAGAACCTTGCTGGGCAGGCCCCTCCCTGCAAGGCCCTTCCCTGTGCAAAGCCTTTGTTGTGGTACACAGCAGGTCCTCAGTCAGGACTGAAGGATACACAGCTTGAATCATCGGACTCCTTTAGCCTACAAGGGTCCCTCCGCCTGCCTGCACCTGGCTGCATCTGAAGTCATTCCAGACCAGACCCCCAATCTTCTATTCACAACCCCAGCTTACAACATCCCCAGTAACAGAACCCGGGGACAACCACAATCCACTCAGTGCCATAGCTGGACAAAAGCAGCTTCTACAATATGGACGGGGGCCAAGAGAAAGGTTCCCGACAACCACCCAGGAAAGCAAGGCAGTCTGAATCCTCCCTGTTCCCTCCCTGCTCTGGGTAAAAACCCACCCAAGAGAACGCTGTGCGGAACAGCACACAGAAAGCTGTACTTAACACAACGGGCACTGTTCACCGTGCCATGAAAACGGAGGGAACAGAGCAGAAAGCACAGGGCAGCCCCACCTTTGTAAAGTTCTGTCCCAGGCACCTGAATAGCTCAGTTGGTTAAGCGACTGCCTTCGGCTCAGGTCATGACCCTGGAGGCCCAGGATCAAGCTCAGCATCAGGCTCCCTGTTCAGGGGGGAGTCTGCTTCTCCTTTCCCTCTGCCCCTCCCACTGCTTGTGCTCCCTCTGTCAAATAAACAAATAAAATCTATTTAAAAATATAAATAAATAAAATTATTTTTCTCTCTCCACACACACAGGTACATGTATGTTTTTTTGTTTGTTTGTTTTGTAAGGGACATGTGTTTTATGAGTGATTTTAAAATTCTCTTTATGTTTTTACACTTCTCCAATTCTCCACGAGGAACACATACCTGGTTTTATAATCAGATATAAAATTACTGGAGGGAAGGAAGAAAAAGAAACTCCACTCTGCACTGTCACAGGAAGGGAGCAAGGACAAAGACACACTAATATATCTCTTCTTGGTTCCCTAGTGTTGTCCAAACAATGGATTTATCACTCTCATCAGGTAAATAGAGCTCAGACTGCTGTCTGTCCAAATACTTTCCCAGGTGGCCTGATCCCACACTGCACATGCTCCTTCTTTAATAACCACAATATCAACAATAGTTTTTATTGTGCACTTACTATGTGCTAGGCTACCATCCCATTTTTTAACTCGTTCTAATTTACTTCTTTAAATGACGTCCAAGCCATTAATACTTATCCTCCTTTTACAGATAAGGAAATAGACCCAGAGGGACTGGGTCACTTGTCCAAAGTCACGCAGCCACATCTTCTTGATTTTCTCCTTTGTTTATTGCCTGAATGTGATAGGTCTCTCAATCAAAGGGGGAGAAAATAGGTTTTACAGTTGTTGTGCTTATAAGATGGGGTTTTACATTCTGACAGCTGAGGCAAGGAGGAAGTTATCTGAGTGGTGATGGGAAAATCTGCCTGAAGTGAGCCACAAAAAAATTATTATCTAGTCTCACCCTGCTGGGAGCACAGGACTGCAACTGCCCTTGGTTTGTTTTTGTTTTTGTTTTGAAGTATAGTCATTCATTCTCTTATCGAAGAAAGCAAAGGCCTCAGAGAGGATAAAACAGTCTCCAAAGGAAGATTCAAGCTAACCTGCCCTCCCGGCTCTCCCCAGAGCCAAGGCCTCCATGCCCATGTGCTTACTGTTACACTTGACACCTGGGGTCTCCCATCCACAGAATGTAGAAAGCAGACAGTCTGACAGTGAGAAGAACTATGGCATCTAGAGGCGAGTGCACGGAGACCACAAGATGTGACAGCAATGACGGAACAAGCAGGAGAAGCCACAAAGCAGCCCCAAAAGTCAAAAAAGCAGACTTGTCTCAGGCCAAGCAGCCCCACAGACCATACCCCATCGGGACTGGGGCTCCCCAGCCATGGCGCAAAATCCGATGCCATTAGATTGTTTCAAAAAACCATGTCTGCGCCTACTGGCGCCATGTAAAATGACTGACATACATTTTGGTGCTCACAAGAGTAAGTGTGTTACCAAGGAAATATGGACTTTCTGTAATGTGCATTCGTTCCCTATGCTATCCAGCATGTAGTGGCCCCTGCTGTTAGCGGCCTTCCCCCATCCATTCTCCCCTCTTCTGGAACCTCGGGGACCCTTGATTTTGTAGAGAGCGCGTCGCTCCCGGGCTCCCTTGCTGCCGGTGGTTGCCCCGTGACCCAGTTCTAGCCACTGAAACGTTAAGGGAAGCCTACTGCTGAGAAGCTTCTGAGAAGTTCCTTTTCCTCATTCAAATGGGTAAGAATCAGTTGGCAAAAAGCAGCTTCCAGCCTCTCTCTCGCCTTCTTCCTGCCGGGAATGCAGCTGTGAAGTCCAGAGCTGCAGCAGGCATCTTGAGCCTGAGGGAAAAGTTTATGCGCCAAGGATGGTACAGCAAAGAGACACAAGGAGTCAACAAGAAGCCCCAGGACTGCCTGCCTTTGGGCTTCTTGTTTCATGAGAAAACCAACCCCCTTATTAATTTAACCCAATGTCATCTGGATTTTCCAATCACAGATCCAAGAGAACCCTGACACATTCATACAGACTGTAACTCCAGGATGATCCAAACGACTCCTAACTATCTTACTGTGTTCCTCCAGGTGGCCTGCAAAGTATCTTGGCATCTCTGGGGTATCTCAATAAACCAGAGGCTGGCCCCCGGTGATTTACCAGGAGATTTGCCTAGCTGCTGCAAGTGGCAAGTGGCCATTCATTAGCATTGTGTCTATGCTAAGCTGACTCGCTTTTGCAACTTGGAATTTTGCTAGGAAACAAAAAGCGCTTTATGGCAAAGGCGTCAGTGCCACAATGGGACCTTTCTGCTTTGATTATGAAAACACATTAAGCGCTTAGCTGCACCGCAAGCAGTGGCTGGGAGACTCGGCTGAGGCCTGGGCCTTCCTGACCATTCTGCACTGGGGATGCTGGAGGAGAGCCAACACCACTCAGGAGGAAACGCGGTGGGCAGACACCGAAGCTTCGAGGGGCTGGGCATTCAGGCCCACCTGGAGGACTGTGACGGACAGGCTGCACCCAACACTGTTCATCTGCCCTCCTGAGCAATCTGTCACATGATACGCGGTCCACCTGCAGAGCTACCCAGGCACCAAACACAGGCCTTTCCTTGTGGGAACTCCCCCAAGGCCTGGAAAGGTGATGTGGCCCCGCTAGGTGCTCAGAGGCAACCCAAGGAGTACAGAGGCAGGCCAGTAGCCAAGATTCCCACCTGCTGAGCCAAGCCAACCCTCCCCTGCTGACCGGGGCTGACGTAAAGAAGAAATAAGAGGACACAGTTACACCACCAGGTACATCCCACAGAAAGTAGGAGGACAGGCGTGTGCGTGTGTGCACACACACAGGTGTGTCGCAAAGGTCTGTCCTACAGTGATCACAGCAGGAGTCTGGGTAACATTCCCAAACTGTAAACAAACCAAATGTCCATCAACAGGAGAACAGAAACTGTGCCGATCGCTTGCTGGAATAGTACGCTGCAGGGAAAAGGAGTAACAGCCACGTGCGCCAAAAATGCCTACATTTCACAAACACAACACCAAGCCTAAAAAGCAAAATATTATAGAACACCTACAGTCTGATTTTCCCTATAGAAAATCAAAAAAAAAACAGGGGCACCTGGGTGGCTCAGTGGGTTAAAGCCTCTGCCCTCGGCTCAGGTCATGTTCTCAGGGTCCTGGGATTGAGCCCCGCATCCGGCTCTCTACTCAGCAGGGAGCCTGCTTCCCTCTCTCTCTCTGCCTGCTTCTCTGCCTACTTGTGACCTCTGTCTGTCAAATAAATAAACAAAATCTTAAAAAAAATTATTAAAAAAAAAAGAAAATCCAAAAAACAGGACAACCTAAAGGACGGTGCTTAGTACAGTACTTAGGATGGTAAAATAATCATTTTTCAGAAGTAGGGCAGTGACGACTGTAAAAGGCACCCCTGCCCTGGGTGGCTCAGTCGTTAGGCATCTACCTCCAGCTCAGGTCATGATTCAAGGGTCCTGGGATTGAGCCCCACATTGGGCTCCCTGCTCAGAGGGAAGTCTGCTTCTCCCTCTCCCACTCCCCCTGCTCGTGTTCCCTCTCTCTATGTCTCTCCTTCTCTCTCTGTCAAATAAATAAATAAAATCTTTTTTTTTTTTAAAGTCAGGCCAATGTTACTTTGGGGAGTAAGGGGAAGGGATTGTGATCGGGGAGACCTCTGGGGTGCTGGGAAGGTTCCAGTTCTCAATCTGAAAGCAGTTCTAAGGGTGCTCACTCTGTGGTCATTCACTGAGCTGCACTGTTACGTTTTGGGGACTTCTTTGAATCTATTTTATAATAGAAACAGTTAAAAATAAAAAACGAAGGGGGCGCCTGGGTGGCTCAGTGGGTTAAAGCCTCTGCCTTCGGCTCAGGTCATGATCTCAGGGTCCTGAGATCGAGCCCCGCATCGGGCTCTCTGCTCAGCAGGAAGCCTGCTTCCTCCTCTCTCTGTCTGCCTCTCTCTTCCTACTTGTGATCTCTGTCAAATAAATAAATAAAATCTTTAAAAAAAAATAAAAAATGAAGAATGATGTCCGGATAACAAACCCAGCCCACTATGGGTACTCAACACATCTGAACTGAACTTGAAACTCCTGTGACCTTATTACCATCCCCACCCCAGCCAGGGTGCCCCCCACCCTTCTCTTCAGAGGGGTGGGGGGGGGGGGTGCTCACATTTGTGTTCAGCCAGAAACTGGCCGAGGTAACGCATTACATTCTTCCTTAGATGCTTCTAGTACATTCGTCTCTATCTCCACAACCAGAGCAACTGTAAGCTCCCGGGAGGAAGGAAATAGTTTAGGACATACACATTTACTCCACAGATTAGTGGCGAAGACCAGAAATAGGAGAAGCTCAGAAAGTACTAGAAAGGACGCCGAAAAGAGGTGGATGTTTTGCTGAGCCATCTGAGCAAAAGCTAAGGGCCCAGTGCATGGCCAGGACTTCAGTGTGGAGACAGTTGGGTCTGGAGTCTAGCCCGCTCCCAGCCCTGAGGGTGGGCTCAAGCTAACCGAACACACAAAAAGACGGCAAGAGGCTGCGCAGAGCCACTTTATTTTTTTATGCCAAAAAACTGATGTCTCGGGTTCTGCTCTCCTACAAAGGCTGTATGACTCTGTATATTCCCCCTGGTGAGTGGGTTTACACTTAAGCAGGTGTCTGCTTGGTGAGCTTGTCCTTACCTGACACCTAGCTTGAAAAACTGCCATGTTCGGGGGCACTGAAGGGGAAAAATACACACACGCACACACACAAAAAAAACCTGGAAGCTTGCAGCTAGCCCCAGTGATGGAAGGCACGGGTTAATGGCTGGAGTGCCCTGTCCCCTACAACCTTGCTTGGCTACTGCCAAAGCTCACTTGGGACCTGTCCCCTTTCCTAAGCTTTCGTGGTTGACCAAAGCTGCCCTGAAAGCACACAATCTTTCTATTGCCTCAACCAAGCCACAGTCAATTCTTCCCAGCCCAGCACTCCACCAGGGTCCTGCAGGAAACCGCCCAATCGTCCACAGGTCCCACATGAGTAGAACCTGACAGATTGGGACAGCAGGTTGCTGTCCTTCCATTCTGAGCTCTAGTCCCCAAGTGCCTACCGATGCCCCCACCCATTCATGGGTGTTAAAAAACCTCTTCCCAGTGGACTAAAGGCAGCCCGCACACATGCACACACTCTCACACTCTCACCCCCAGGTGAGCAAAATTACTCCCAGGGGCTCACTTCACCAGCTTGGAATCCCCAGACTGGGAGGGAAGCAAAAGCAGAGACGCTTCCTGGCTCTAAGGCATCATGATGGTGTCTACACCCAACAGTCAGCTCCCTACAGGTGGCTGGTGATTTAGCAATGGCAACTGTCCAGCCAGCCAGCTGCCCCCACAACACGCTTTTCGTCCACCTCTTCCCAGACAACCATTCTGCAAGAGCTACACATCCTGTAAAATCTCTATCCCACTCTCCTAACTTCTTCCCCAAGAACGTGAACACCAAAGAATCTGATAGCAAGGATTTCTTTGGGAGTTTCCAGATTGTTCTTCCAAGGGCTGTGTGCACAGGTATGCTCACCCCACCTTCTGAGAACCTGTCTTCTACGATGGGACGATGGCCATCCAACCCACTGCCAGCAGAGCTGTGAGGACGGGGGACAGGAAGGCACTCCAGGATCTGCTAAGATGCCACGGGGTTTCTGGAGAGGAGCAGCGGCCAGTACAGAGATAATGCCGGGGCCCCGAAGCGGGCCTGGGAGGCTGCAGGATGCTCAAAGGATGAAAACTCCTCCACTGCTGAGAACTGAGCCAGGAAGTGGTATCTGTACACTTTAAAAAGGAGCTAGACAAGCAGTCCCCTGACAGCCTTCAGCTCAGACCATAGCCCAGCCTGAATGTTCGGGAAAAGAGAAGCGACTAAGCATTGCTAAGCACAAGCCAGGCATGCACAGTCTCCTTTAAACCCTTCTGAGCAACATACTTCGCAGACCAGGCCACCAAGACTTGAGGGGCACGTTTTTACCTGGCTTACCCTAATCTCAGTCCACTCAGCTCTTCAGTGTTAGGGCTGCGATTTCTCCAGCTCTGGTGTTCTTTTTTTTTTTTTTTAAAAAGATTTTATTAATTTATTTGTCAGAGAAAGTGAGTGAGCACAAGCAGGGGGAGCAGCAGGCAGAGGGAGAGGGAGAAGCAGGCTCCCCTCTGAGCAGGGAGCCCGACGCAGGACTTGATCCCAGGACCCTGGGATCATGACCTGAGCCAAAGGCAGACGCTTAACCCACTGAGCCACCCGGGCACCCCTCTAGCTTTGGTATTCCTTCCAATTCCTTTGTGTCTGCAAAATGGCCATCGAACAATACGAATGACCCCTCATGGTAGTACCACATGCTTCATCAAGCCCTCCTACAGGCTCTCAAGCCTTACCTCTCTTCAGGGCGTGTTTTCTCATGACAACATTCCCCTTCTACAGATGAGGAAATGGAGGCTCAGGGAGGCAAAGGTGAATGAGGTCACTGAGACCCAGGTGAGCACAGGTAGAGGACAAGCCCTGCCACCTCCACTGTCTAGTCAGGGACGGCGGCTCCCGGGTCAGTTCCCCGCTCGGCTGCCATGACTCACCGCCCTCAGAAGGACACATGGAAGCCCTTCGGTGGAAAAAAAGAAAACCACGGTGTTATCTCAGGTCAGGCAGAGCAAGCAGTGAGGAAGTGGCCCAGGTGAATCTGGGTGGAGACAGGGATCAGCCAGTGCCCTGGACACTTGGGGTGGGGGTGGGGAGGGGAGCGGGTGCTGTACCTCAAGCTCAGAAGGATTATACAGTGACATCCCCACCCACAACTACCTGTAAACTAAATCCCCCCACCCTGACCCTGGTCCCTGGACAAGGGCCTGGAGCCCAAGGCCTTCCCAACACATACCTAATAAAGGGCTCTGGCCTCTTCACCCAATATTAATCCAATGATTGGGGGGGGATGCCCAGGTGGGTTTCACTTCTCCCCTCTCCCAGCCAAGTCAGCCCCTCATGGGGCAGGACAGCAGCTGCAGCCTACACTCTAGGACAGAGCTGCCCAGCAAAAGTATCATATTAGCGCCCACAGATCTTTATTATTCTCTAGTGGCCACGTTATAAGAAGAAACAGAAGATATCAATTGCAATGATATCTGTTTCACCAATCATATCCCCCAAATCACTTCAAAGTGTAATTAAAAAAAACATACAAAATATTAAAAAGGAAGGAGATCTTTTACATTCTTGGGTTCCCAATGTCTTCTAAATCTGCATGCATTTCTACCCAGGATGGACCAGCCACATTTTTAGGGGCTCAGGAGCCACGTGTGGTGAATGGCAGCCACTCAGGAAAGAGCAGAATGAACATTTCCACCATTACATAAAGTTCCATTGGGCAGTGCTGCTATCCCGTTCACTGAATCCTGGGAGTTTCTGACCCTGGTGGGTGGGGAGCGGCATGGGTGGGGCTCCCCTTTCTGAATTACCAAGGGGGCTGATTTCTCTGACAGTTTGGGCTGACAGGAAATACCTGTTTGTGGGCCCTGAAAAAGTTTTCCCCTCCTTCCTCCTCGGGCTTGGGCCCAGCTGGGGGGTTTCCATGACACCCGCAGAACCCAAAGCCTGCAGCACCACCATCCCCCAGGGAGCTGAACCTACACCCAGACCATATCGGAGAAAAACCCAGCTTCGGGGAACCCCTTACCCTTCCCTCCCCCCACCAAGAGATAAAAGCTGACCCCCACAGCAAGGCTCTGGTCAGCCTCTCAGCTAAGCAAAACCCTGAAGAACACCAAGTTACCAATGTAAAGGGTAAAGTTCGACTTCAGGAGCTGGCAGCTGCTTCAAGAAAAATACAATCAAAAGAGAAATTATGTCCAACCCCACACATGGGTTGGAAAAATCTGGCTAGATGCATACAACCAAGTATCAGGCAGCCAGTAAAAGCTCTACAGTAAACGTGCACAGCTTTTCTAATAGAGAGTATGATTTGAGGGCACCTGGGTGGCTTTAACAATTAAGTGTCCAACTCCTGATCTCAGCTCAGATCTTGATCACAGGGTTGTGAGTTCAAATCCCAGGCTGGGCTCCACGCTGGTAATGGAGCCTACTTTAAAAAAAAAAAAAAAAAGAGTATGCTTTGCTCAACAACCACACTATGCTAGAACATTTACCTATACTACGTCATTTTTTATTATTATAAAGTCAGAAGTCATAATAGTCTTTTCCCCATGCTTCACAAGGGACAGAGCAAGGCTCCCCAGAGACCAATGAACTTCCCCCCAAGATGGCCCGGCCAGCAAGGGTCAAGGCCAACCCAAGCCAAAACCCACCAGACCCCAGACTTCAAATCTACTACTCCTCTACCAACTTCCGGTGTGTTATATTTGGGGTGGCGGGGAAAGGGGGATAGCATTGTCCACATATGTGTCTGCGCCTTCCTTACTGGATGTGTATCTGCTTGCAGATGAGGGCAGAGAGGAGGCATGGAGATAATCGAAGCTTAAGTTAGGTACGGGGCAGTCAGCCAATTTTTTTAAACATCATCAGACTGTTTAAGCAATGCATCATTTTTTAAAGGCAGCTATCTTCCGGGAAGAGAAAAAAATGAGAGGAAATACCAAGAAAACCAAGCATACAAAAAGCTATCCCCAAGGTCTGGAGTCCCACACCCCCTGCAGCCTCGGGGCTAAGACTTAAACTATGTTTTGCTTAGTGCTTCCAGTGACAGCGAGGACACTATGGTTACAGCGAGAAGAACCGGGGAAAAGCCCGGCTGACGGCAACCTGTTGGTCACGCCACAACCTGGCCCAAAACGAGGAAAAAAAGCAATAAAGAAATACGCAGAGCTGCCATGTTTATGGTCTACTGGCGCGGCTGAAAGCACTCTGTCCATACCAAACACACCGGCTCATTCAAACAGCACTGTATCGCTACAGAGGCAGGTACTGGGATCACTCCCATTCTGCTGATCAGGCAACTGAGTCCCGGGCAGATCAGTCACTCACTCAAGATCACACAGCTAGGGCATGGCAAGGCTGGGATTCATGCCCAGGCTGTCTGGCTTCACAGCACGGCTCTTGGCCTCTCTGCCAGGCTACCTGTCATAACAATACCAAACCCCTGTGGCCCGAATCTGAATGAATCACCCAGCGGAGGTGGACACCGCTGGCACCTTCTGGAATGAAGACCCAATCCCTCCTTCATTAGTGAAGGCAGCTCTAGGGGAAAGGAGCAGACTTACAGGAAGCACTCCAAGCACCCTGAGGATTTAAACAGCCCCAGACCCACTGACCAGTATTCCCAGCTCAGACCTGTTCCCAGCCAGCAGGTGCCCATTCAGTGGCATAGTCAAAGCCGTTCTAAGGCTCCCACCCTGTCCCCTTTGGTAAGAGTTCCTCTGAAGCTGTGAACAGAGCGGCAAGAGAGCCCGTTCATCCTTCCTCCCTTTCTGATTTGGGTGGGCATCCGTCCCTGGCTTTACAGGACCACTCCGGGGGAAGGCAGATGGGGCAGGCCCTCCTGATTAGGCCCCTTCTCTTGGTGGAAACATTGAGGCACCTGGGAGCGTGAGTCAAGCTGACTTTGTTCTGCGAGGCTGGGAGGGGCGCTGGCTCTGCGCCAGGAGAAGCCTGCTCCTGACACCACGCGATCAGTGCCCAAGCCTCCGAGGGAGAGGAGCACCCGCAGTGAGCCTCTGGAGCAGTTCCCATGCACTGACACCCACTCCAAGGCCACGGGTGCCATTCAGGTAAGGCAGCACCGGCTTGGGCAACACCAGGGGGCCAGAGGTCCTCTCCGGGGCCCACTGCTGCGGGACACCCCACCCTGCAGTAGCCTATTTCATGGAGACCCTGGGGTTGAGGTGCTTTGTGCACTTCTGAACCCCAGAGAAAGTGAGAAACGCCCAGCCCATGCCCCACCCCTGAAAGCAGGCCCTGTGGGGCCTCGGGACACCTCCTCCCCCAGAGCCCTCTGGGCCCTCCAGCTGCACACCATCTGGCACTTTCTACCCTGTCCCCCCACCCAGCTTACTAGACAAACAATACCCTTCCAGACACTGCAAGAAGCCCTAGGCAGGTAAAGACGGACTTTGCCCTTGGGTCATTCCCAGGCTAGGAACAGAGAGATCCTTCCCTAGGTTGGGTGAGCATCCCAGCCAAGGACTCACAGATGGTTGGCAATGACACCTGACCTCTTTAGATCTCAGAGAGGACTAGATGAGCCTGAAGGATCTTCTAAGCTCCCATTTCTTCTGCGAAGCAACTCACCAGCATCCTTAACCCTCCCACGGGCTGCACACATCTTCGGACTGTGCAGTCTTCCAATACTGGGTACTTGGGCCTTTGTCCACAGTATCCAGATAGACAGAAAACACACGCCACCAGTCTAAGCCAAATCCTAGCTTCTTCTTATTCTGTCGAGAATACACCAGTCAGCATTGGAGAGACTGTGCCATAACAAACCACCCTGAAATCTCAACAGTGTAAATATTTGACAAAGGTTGGCCCTCATTCACACTGTATGGGTACAAGAGCTGACCCAGAGCTCTGCCGTGATCCTCCTTATTCCAGGACGCGGGTTGCTGTTGCCTCTACTCTCCAGGAGCTCTGACAGTTGCCCCAGTAAGGAGGAAACAATGCAGTAAATTGTACCTGAGCTCTTAAAAGTTTCCACTTTGCAACATCAGGTTACTTTCTGCTCACGTGTTACTGGCCGACACAAGTCCCATCTCCACCTAGCTCTGCGAAGGCAGCAGGTGCAATCCTACCTCGTGGTCAGTGGGAGGACCAGAAGTAGATGGTGAACTGTAGCAATGGCCGCAAGCAGGGTTCAAGCAGAAATTAATGCTGTCGGGGACACTGGGGGTGGCTCAGTCTGCTGAGCGGCTGCCTTTGGCTCAGGTCATAATCCTAGGGTCCCTGGGATTGAGCCCTGCCTTGGGCTCCCTGCTCAGCGGGAGCCTGCTTTTCCCTCTCCCCCTGCCTGCTGCTCCCCCTGCTCCCCCCTCCCGCTCCTTCTCTCTGCCAAATCAATTAGTTAATTTAAAAAAAAAAGAAGTTAATGATATAATGAAAGGCTGAATACTGCTGTTTCTAACTCTCTTGAGATCCGTTTCCCAAACTCCCACTATTGATGTTTGGTCTGGACCCTTCTGTGTTTACGGGGCTGGCCTGGGCACTGCAGGTGTTCAGCGGCATTCCTGGCCTCTCGGCACAAGAGGACAGTGGCAAACCCGAACTGTGGCAACCAACGAACTTCCCCGGAAGATGAGATGGTCCCAGGTGAGAACCTCTGCTTTAGATTTAGAAGAAAGCATAATTTCTCCTAAACAAAGTAACAGCATCCTCCTCCCTCCAGATATCCTACTCAGAACTACCTCAAGAGACAGTTTCTCTCATTTGCCATATAGGAATAACCATCGATACCCACCTCCAAGGGTCGGTGTGAGGATGCAACCAGTGAATGCTTGTGAAGTGATCAGCACGGGGCCTGGCACCCAGGGAGGGTGACGCTGGTCCATGTAATATGGACTCATTGTTAAGGTCCCCACCAGAGCTGTGCTGGCAGTGCAGGCCCAGAGAAGACACGGGAAGGGCTAGGCACAGATCTCTCCCTGAGACAGCAGCACAGCCGCTCACTCAGCCCAAGGTCACCGCTGCCCCCGCCCCTCACCTCCATTTCAAGGCTGGGCGGCAGGGCATTCTTGCCATTGGCTCTCCAGCCCCCAAGGCCTAGAGCCAGACATTTCTGTCACCATCATGCCGACTGACAGTTGGGTAGAATGTGCAGGGGCTCCAGTGAGGGCAAGCAATGGATGATAAGTGAGCGTCTGCCCAGAAGAAGGCCCTGACCTGTGACATTGGCAGGCTGCCAGCTACTATGATCATCTGTGAGACGGTCCTCCTCCCAAGGCTGGGGGCCAGCCAGCCCCTCCTAGCATCAGCACCCCAGCCCCCATGAGTCAAGCAGCCCTTTTCCCCAGGGCTGGAGGGCAAGGGAGGGGGAGCAGAGGGTGCAGCTGACTTTAAATCAGCAAAAGGAAAAGTGAAGGAACGTCAAGGCAAAATGTCAGAGCCTAAGACATTAAGTTTCCACTGATGCCTTACTTGGGTCACAGGCTCTCAGAATCGGCAGAGAGGCCTTTCAACGACTGCCACCTTGTCTCACAGGACCTCTTCCAAGGGCCAGCCCTGGGACAGTCCAGGCCACACTGGAAGGCTCTGATGGGCACACGGTTCTCCCATGTTGGAACTGGTTAGGAGCAACAGCCCCAAATCAGCAGACCAGGCTTGGAATTCCAACTCTGCCATTTATTTGCTGTCAGCTTTGACAAGCTCCTGAGCCTTGCTCATCTTTAGGGCCCTCACCTACCATGGTGGGGTCTGCGCCCTGCACTAAGGCGCCAGCCAGGCCAGTAGGCAGGCATGGTGGTGGGAATCCAGCCCACAACCCGGACCCCTGGACTACACCAACCCCAAGGATACCCTTTAGGAATCTGCATGAAATTTGCATGCATAATCACATACACCTGTCAGAATAGCTCAAATCAGCAACCAAGAAACAACAGGTGTTGACGAGGATGTGGAGAGAAAAGAGTCCTACGGCACTGCTGGTGGGAATGCAAGCTGCTTCAGCCACTCTGGAAAAGAGCATGGAGGTTCCTCAAAAAGTTAAAAATAGAGCTGCCCTATGACCCAGCAATCACACTACCGGGTATTTACCCAATAAATACAAAAACACTAATTCGAAGGGACACATGCTCCCCTATGTTTATAGCAGTATTATCTACAATAGTCAAGACAGGGAAGAAGCCCAAGTGTCCACCAACTGATGGATGGATAAAGAACGCAGATATATACACTGGTAGATATATACACTGGAATATTATTCAGACATTAAAAAGGATGAAATCTTGCCATTTGCACTGACATGGCTGAAGCTAGAGTAGAATGCCAAGTGAAATAAGTCAGTCAAAGACACACGCCGTATAATTTCATTCATCTGTGAAATTAAAGAAACAAATGAGCAAAGGGGGAAAAAGAGCGGGGGACAAACCAAGAAACACACAGTTACTAGAGGAGAGTGGGGGAATGGGGAAAATAGGCGATGGGGACGGACTAAGGAGCACACCTGTTGTGATGAGCACGGGGTGACGTATGGAAGCATCAAATCACTATACTGTATACCTGAAACTAGTATGATGCTGTATGTTAACTAACTGAAATTAAAATACAAACTTAAAAAAAAAAAAGAGAGAGAGATCGATCTGCAGGCCCGGGCCACAGCAGCCTAGCCAATCCTCAGTGCCTCCACCTCCAAATAAGGAGAATCATCCCAGATCTCTGTAAGGTCATTATGAGGACTGACGGCAATGCATGCAAGTGTTCAGTGGTGGCTGGCACGCGGGACGAGCTCAGTGATCGCTGCGATGGTAATTATGATAAATCCCAATGATGATGACGACTTAATTTATAGCCTTGGCCAATGTCCTGCCGCCAAAGCAACTAGAACAAACTAAACGCTGCCTTGTGGGGCTGCCACGAGGGCTGAAGGAGATAATGTAGGAGAGCAGCACAGAATAGGAAGGGGCTACTAAGTCCCAACAGTTATTATTACAAGACTTGCACAGCCTTTGATCTAAATTCTGCATCCCAGGGGTGTGGGATCCCTAAATTCTGCATCCCTCGGTGGCTCAGTCGTTAGGCATCTGCCATCAGCTCAGGTCATGCTCCCAGGGTCCTGGGATTGAGCCCCACATTGTGCTCCCTGCTCAGCGGGAAGACTGCTTCTCCCTCTCCCACTCTCCCTGCTTGTGTTCCCTCTCAGTCTTTCTCTGTCAAATATATAAATTAAAAAATAAAATAAATTTAAAAAATCTGCATCCTGGAGTCTCACCCAAAAATGATCTCCTGGTAAGGCTGTGTCCAGGATGCAGAGGTGACACTCATGAAGGGGCTGGTGCCAGGCCTGGCGGGGTCAGAGGGTTGAGGCAGCACACACAGAGCAAAGGACTTCAGCCCCTCTGAGCTCCCCTCTCCCCTTCCGGGCTCCCCAGGCTGTGTGGATTTCTGCCAAACCATCAAATCCTCTTTGCCCCTCCTTCCAAGCAGAAAGCCTTGCCAGATGCCTTCAACATCACGTTTCAGGGGACTCCTCTGCTTCGGGGGAGCTGATGAATTTACCCCAAAGCCACACAGCAGTCAGTATCCCATCCAGTCCCTACTTCTGAATCTTGGCCCCAGGATTTTCAGATGTACTGCTAAGCGCCTACCTGAGCCAGACCAGTCTTCACTCCAGGGGTTCCTGAAAGAAGGCTTCACAGGTGCTTTGCCAAATACTTTGCTGAGAGGCCTGGGTCCCACCTCCCTCCCCTTAGCATTCCTGGAAACTTAACCCTCCTGACCTTGGTACCACTATCCCTCTCCCCCAGGTTGCTCCCAGAAGTCCTCCAGAAACTGAATGAACTCGGACCAGACATTTCTTCTGCAGCCACACTATTTTTTTTAAATGCCGCATGGGTCCCTCTGCTCCGTCGTGAACGGGGTGTTCACAGTTTCCCCAGGACCCAATAGCGGATTTTAAGTTCCTGTGCCAGGCCCCACACCACAGTTTCTGGATGGGTTTCAGGCCTCAAAGTCCTCCACAGCTGATTCTAATGGTGAGCTAGAGAGGGGACACGCAACCTAGCCCAGGACCCGCTCACTGGTATGGATGGAGATCACCTTGGGGCACACAGAGGCCCGGCGGGGCAGAGGCCAAGCAGGCCTCTGTCCCCATCGAAGGTCCCCAGGCAATTCTGGGAATGACTCAAGTTTGGGAGCCCTGGAAAACAGGACCTCAGACACAGTTTTTTAAAAAAAGGGATACGGCCAAGGGGCACCTGGGTGGCTCAGTGGATTAAAGCCTCTGCCTTCGGCTCAGGTCATGATCCCAGGGTCCTGGGATCGAGCCCCACACCGGGCTCTCTGCTCAGCAGGGAGCCTGCTTCCTCCTCTCTCTCTGCCTGCCTCTCTGCCTACTTGTGATCTCTGTCAAATAAATAAATAAAATCTTTAAAAAATAATAATAATTAAAAAAAAAGGGATATGGCCAATGGTGCTTTTTCCTTGGAAACTCCTGGGCTGCTTCCCTCAGATTAAAATGACCCAAACAGGATTGTCCCACAAGGCTGGGCGTTTAAGTAGAGTCGGTCAAGAGGCACCTGTAAGGGCCAAGTACTACGGCTGCGGAGAAAACAACATGCAAACGCTTGCACGCAAGCACACATGCATGCACACGTTCCTAGGACACCTGTACATACATGTACCCACACGTACGCATACCCACATGTACACACTCTCCCCAGCTTTGTGACAACACCTGTTCAAACCTGCCTGCCCATCCCAGAAAGAAAGTGTGGTGCGTGCCGGCACTAGCGGGCTGACGCTTCCCAGAAGGAAGTCCTTCCCTCTCGGGCACCTGCTGAGCCTCCCGCAGCGGAGCAGTTTCACTAACAGTGGTTTTCTCGTGGGAAGATGCCACCGCTGCTAAGATTTATTGTTGTTTCTTAAATCTACTCACTTCTAAAAAAATGAACATAACTGCTACAAAGGGGACACTCATATGTGCCACACAGAGAGTTCCAGAAAAACAAGATTAACTAAAACAAAACAATATTAAACCTGGCGGACCCTGTTCTCGGCCGAACTCGGAGACCCTGAGGCCCATTTCTTCCTGGTCCTGTGCTCCTTGCTTCTTCAAAAGGGAGATGGCTTCACACCCTCTTCTCAAGGCCACTGAAGGGCTTCTCATGGGACTTACGGTAACTAATGCCACATCTGGGCATCCCCTAAAATGGTCTGGGGTGCCCACCCTGCCTTTTGTCCCTAGCTGAGTCTTCCAGAAAGGACGGCAATATGGAGAAGTGAAAGATACCGGGATTGCTCGCCCCGTGTTGCAAAGAGGTCAGATCCCACCGAAGGCCACAGCAGCCCACGGCCCAACCCCCTGTACTGACTACTCAACTGACCCCAGCTTCAGAGTCGGCCCAGAGGCTCAGAGGCTCACCGGCCCCTCACTTTCATGCAGATGGGTAGGGGTGCAGAAGGATTATGAGACCGGCTCAGAGGTATGGCTGCTGTCCCCCACGTCGAAATGAAGGGGCAACTGAGAGTACCATGAGCCCACCAGCCCACCACGGTGAGCAGCAACTCGTCCCCCTCTCCCAGCATCCCCTTCTCCCGCACCAGAGGGAGGAAAAGACCACTTACTGCTGGCCGCAGAGAAAACACCAGAATGGCAAGGATCTGACACTTCCTGTTTACATAACAATGAAAACAAATATGGGCTTTTAAAACTATCAGGACAGAAGCAGAACTTACAGGGTAGGTCTGGGGTGCTCAAGCATCCTCACCCCAAGAGGACAGGGCAGGGCTGTGCCTTCCAGCAGATTCACCAGCACCCCCCCCCCCCCCGCTCCCCAGACAGCTGTTCCCCCACCTCCACACCGCTAGCTCCTCCAACACATTTTTCATCCACCCTCAGCTGGAAAGACTAAGAGGAGGAAAACGCCCCTACTTTTGGCTGGGGGCTGGGAATCCCGAGAGCCGAGGGCCGTGACCTCATCGCAAAAGGCATGAAGGACTTAATCATTAACCTGAGGTCCCCAGGCCTCGCTTGCTCGTTACCATGGCATCCAGGAAGTCCCAATCTGCATTCCTGCTTTCAGGCCGGGTCCACCTCAGTCCCAGCACAGGCCCAGCAGGACAGGCCCTGCTGGACAGGCCCTTGCAGTGCCAGGGCCTCCCTTGGGCCCAGGGGTGTGAGGAGAGGGGACCAGGAAGTCTGGCTGGGACAAATTTCAAAAACTTAGAATCAGCTGCAAGGCTGGACAAAACAGAGAAAAGAGGGCAGCAAATTATTTGGGTTTTTCTACTCAACTCATGGGTTTTAAAGTTTCTAATTCCAAGGGAAACTGGGGTTTCGTTATACTAGCTCATCTTTTGTGTACGCCCTCCTCCCCCTGCCTATCTTATTAAACATAACTAGAGAGAAACAGAAGATGCGTCATGGCTGTCTCTTTCTGGTCACATTTGGATGGTTGGAGATAAGACAGTCCCTCCGGCAAACATTAACCACCACCCGCGGGCCTCAATCTCTTACCAGAATAAGGCCGCAGTTACTGAAGGAGAGACAGGCCTACCAGCCTGGGAGCTTGGCCAATGTGGATTCAAACTGCCAAGAATGACCACTGCTCTGAGAGGTCCCAACAAGCCAAAGCCTGGGGGGCCTCATGAGGCAGCAGCAGGGCCTAGAAGGTTCCAGAAACATTTACTATCTGTTCACACAGGACCCAGCCATTAAATTAGGCTTCCAGGCAATGGCATCCCATCCCAAAAATGATGCATTTTTCAAACTGTTTCCTCCGAGCTCCCAGGGGCAACACTGGGCAGCAAAGTTTATAACCATAACGGGAAAATAGAATCTCACAAAACATAACCCAAAAAAAAAACCCCAAAACGTGATTTTAAGCTTTGAAGAGAATGTCTGTGCCTGATCGGAGACAGATAGCTCCAAGAAAACTGAACCCACTACAGACCCGCCATCGACTCAGGTTCCGTCCAAGGTGCAGCACTGATGAACCAAGGAACTCTCGGTGAGAACTGGCTCCAGTATTCTGAAATTGCACTGATTAAAACACCCACACTTGGTAGTCATGTGTCACCTGGTAGACACAGTCTTACCGGTCACCGTTCAGAGAATGTCAGGGCTGGAGGGGGCATTATAGAAATGATCACCGAGGGGCACCTGGGTGGCTCAGTGGGTTAAAGCCTCTGCCTTCAGCTCGGGTCGTGATCCCAGGGTCCTGGGATGGAGCCCCGTGTCAGGCTCTCTGCTCAGCGGGGAGCCTGCTCCCCCCCCCCCTCTGCCTGCCTCTCTGCCTACTAGTGATCTCTGTCAAATAAATGCATAAAATCTTAAAAAAAAAAAAAATGATCACTGAGCCTGTCTCATTACCCACCTCCACCCCTGAGGCCGGAGGAGGGGGGCCGTGTCCCAGGGAGACGCAGGAAATAGGTCGAAGTCATCATCCAAGCAGACGTGAGGACCCACGTCCTGGAACCCAGGGTCCAGGCTGTCGGTTGCACCTCACCTCATCTGTGTTGAGGGGGCCGCTGTGGTCTCCTCTTGAATTAACACACAGCCACACCAGGGCAAATGCACAGATAAACTGCTTTTCTGCCCAGACACCAGATCAGGCCAAGGGAGTGAGAGATCAAGAATAAAGACCTGAGCGGGGTGGGGAGGGTGGGGAGCGGGGGTGGGGGGGAGGTAAGGAAGGGGAAGTTGCCCCTGAAACACCCCTGATCCCCCAAAGGCACTCCTTCTCGCAAACCTTCAAGCTCCTTCCCTGCGAAGACCAAGCTTCTCCAAAACCAGGCTCAGTTTTTCCAACTGCTTTCTCCACCCAACGGATACAGGAGACAGCCAGAAAACAACCCGGGCCTCGGGCTCTGGGCAGACCTCACAGCTGCTCCGCACACCTGAGGCCTCCAGCCAGAGGAAGCCCGCCCTCCCTTCACTCGGGTTCCACACCACCCCCCAATCGCCCTGATGGACTGCACCCACCTTGAACCTGTGCTGCCCGGGAGCCCCTTCCCCGTGTCTCTCCGGCCGCAGACTCAAGAGTCAGAGCAGGATCACCTGGGGCACCTGCTCCTGGGCTGGGCCAAGGGACACTGCCAGGGCCGCCTCCCAGGCTCAGGGAGCCACCCAGCAGGCCACACTGAGTCAGAGGCCAGGGTCCAAAATCGGCTTCCTGGAGGACTCGGAAGGGACGCGCCCAAGAGCGCTCTCGCAGGAAATCCCTTTACCAGGACATCTACACGGAGGGGGCTGCCCACTGAGATGGATCTCCATCGGGGAAGATCGGGGGAAACAGCTCCTTAAGAGCCGTTTTACGTTGTTGGGTTTTAAAAAATGCAAATGCCAGAAATCTCCTTCCTGTTCTTTATTGCTTTTCAATGTAAATTAAAAGACCTGTTCCTTCACGTCTCTGGAATCCAAAATATCAGTCCCCCGACTGGTCTCCACGGAAACATTAACCCTGTGGAGTCACGGCAGGCTGGCGTGGCAACAAACCGGGGTCTGATTAAAGCCCTGACCAGGCCCAGGACCCCAGGCAGGTGAAATCCAACCTTTTCACTTGCTTTCCATACCTGGGATGGCTGCATTCTCACTCAGAGGTGGGGCTTCCGAAGTACTGCCACCTGCCGACGCCTTCCCGTCTTCCCTTCCTCACTTACGACAGATCCCCGTGCTCAATGAACCTCCTGAAACACACCGGGGCACATACCCACCTCCCCGGGAAGAATCCTGTATGCTCCCTGCCCAAAACCCCATGGCAATTTCACTCTTGGATTTCTAGTCTTTGTTTGAAGAGCCTTAAAAAACAAACAAACAACAACAAAAAAACACAACTCCACTTGTTCCTGGAAGCTTGTGGTACTTCTTTCCCCGGCTGTCCAACAGGGGAAGTGGAAGAGGAGCCCGGTTTCTAGTTCACAGCGACCGGTGAGCATTTCCAGGCCTCTGCTCTGTCTCTTTCCGGCCAGCGAGCCATCCAGCCAGCCACTCACACCACAGAATGGGAACCTCGGGGACCCCAAGTTAAAGGCAGTAAACAGCCAAACCTCCTGGCTGAAGCAGGAGCTGTTTTGCTTTGTGATTTTTCCAGCAGCAGGCACAAGCCTTTGACCCTGCCACCAAATATAACCAGCACAACTTAGAATGCTTGGCAGATCGCATTATTCCCCCATTCAGCGGCCCTCCCTCTCCACCCTACCCCGTAATTACAGTGAGTCTGGGGTTGGGGTTTTTTATGATGCTGCTTTTTACGCGTGTGACAACCCAGAAGGGTTATTTAAATCTGAGCTGGAGGGGGGAGATCAGCATTGTTAAAAGGGCAAAATGAAGAACACATTTCCCTGGGTCTTGGGTAATTCAAGGTCATTTGCAATAAACAAGACTGAAAACTGAATCATCTGAATCAAAAGTACCATGGGGCTCCACCACCTTGCAGGGTCTAACAAACCCTAGGCATGGAACAAAGCTGACTCTTAATGTCTCTTAGAAAATCTACCACACTAAGAAATTCAAGTGCATGACTTCCTGTCTGACTCAGGTATTTTACCACTTTTCTTGGGTCCCCGAATGCACCCCACCCCCCAGTTCTGGAAAGTGCACATTGATGGTCACGGACGAGGACTCTAAAGAAAGACATGCTCCGGTCCTGCCCTCACCAACCATTACTGGCTGTGTGATCTTGGGCACAGCGCTTAATTCCCCAGAGCCTCGTTCCTGCTTTATAAAACAGGGATGATACTGCTATTCCTTCATAGGGTTTCTTGAGGAGGAAAGGAGATCAGAGCTCTCACGCACACCACGCAGTAAACGTTTAGCGAATGCCAAGCTTAATCAGAGTGACGATGAAGGAACACACGTTGTTTTGGGAAAGGTCAGTGAGGCCCCCCCAGTCAGTGCTTTCTATGAAGCAGCATCTCCAAAGCAAGGTAATCCCACTTCCCTCCCTACATGGTGTACATTTTCCAGCTAAGACAAAAAGCAGGGCTGGGAATGCCAGCTACCAAGTTGATTTGATGAGCACCCAGCATGGGCCAGGAATTTAATCATATATTCGCAAGTCTTTGTCATCCTGCAAGGCCAGTCGTGTTAGTTCCATTTTGCAGGTGGGGAGCTCAGTCTGGAAACATGGCCCACCCCCTTGAGTCTCCATGACCATGCGGCAGGTCAGGATCGGGGTCCAGTGCTTGAAGGGGGCAAGCACTGAAGTACAGTGCCTCCACTTCTGGGCCTCTGTCTAGCTCCTAACCTCGCCCTGCAACAGCATGTTGTGTGAGTATATTACTCACAGAATGTTCCAGAGCTGAGATACCGCAGGGCTTGCCTCTTCCAATCCCTTGATTTAGGAGTGTTAGAAATTCAGCCCAAGATGGGGGGAAGGGGCCTGTCCAAGGTCACAGGATGGTCCAGAGGGTGTGCTGGTATTTGGCCACAGGTCTATGGACTCTGGAGAAGGATCTTGCCCTTGGAGGCCCCTGCAGCTCCCAGAGGAGAGGGGTCAGCACTGGGAAGAAGCAGGTGTACCTCTGAACAGATCTCAAAGCCATGCAAAGGGGGCCTAAGGAGACCCCTCTCTCCCCAGACTGCCGGGAAAGCAAACCAGGTCCATGTGCCCTAGGCTGGCTGTCTTGAGCTTGGTTCACCCCTAAACCACGAGCTTGAGATCATCAGTATGTAAAAACTACCTTCCTAGATGCTTCAAGAATTTCTGTTGTGAGGTCAACTGCTCTTAGCTGTGGCCCGCACCCTCCTGCTCCCACCTCTCCCAATGGGCAACTCATCTGCCTGTCGGTACAGTCTGCCTGCCATCAGGTGGCTGACCCCTGTAAATAATTAAAGGGTGATCCCATCACCTCAGGGAGGCCTACTGAGAGGGAAGCATGGCTAACAGCCTCACACCTGCTAAGTCAACAGATGGTGAGCAGAGCGTATCGGGAACAGAGCCCACAGAGCCAGCCTGCCCAGGGGCCAAACGAGGCAGGAGCTGGGAACCTCCGTTCTCGCAGGCTAGCTTTAAGAGCATCACAGCCTGCACCCAGAGCCCAGCTTTCCTGCAAAAAGACCTGTGCAACCCTGGGCAAATCCATCCTTAGCTCTAGGATGGCCTCTTTCTTCTTAATTTGCAGGAAAATGCCCATTAGAAAGCAAAATGACCCAAAGGACTCATCTTTCACAGGCAGGGAAGAACTCCTTAGTGTAAGAAATGCCCACTTCCCCTCCATCCCCCACAAGTTGAGCCCTGAGAGCAGTGTGGGAGGCACTGGTGAGAGATGGAGTGCTCTCTGGGTCTGTGTCCATCTGTATGCGGAGGTATGGACACACACACATAAGCAATACACAAATGAAGCATCTATCTATCATTCTGCCTCTGATTTTTTTTACACTTAACAGATCATGAAAATAATTCCAAGACAGTCCATAGATCTCTCTTGTCTGTTTCACAGTCACAGAGTACTTTAGAGTGACCCAATCTTTCTCTTCCTGCTGGACACTTAGGCGTCTCTAACCTTTTGCTTCTATGGACAAAGCTACAATAAACATATGCCCGTGTGTATGCAGGCACGGTTTGTGTCACATGTCAGATTCCCAGGCAGTGGCTTGCTGAATCCTAAGCAATATACAGTTTCAGTTTTAATAAGAATTGTCCAAGTACCCGGCACAAAGGTGGAACCAACTGGTAGAACTCGATTTTGCCTAAGAGTTGCAAAGTGCGTCCTAGAGCACTTCCACACGATTCACTAGCAGGGGAAAAACAAGGACTGCTCTGCCAGAAATGTTCGGAAACCGCCTAAAAGACAGTAGTAACTGCTAACATTTATATAGCATTATAGCATAAACTACGTGCTTAACACTAGAAGGATGATCTCATTTCGTGCTTCAACAGCCCCATTTCACAGAGCCGGAAACTGAGGTGCAGTAGTTTTTATAAGGTCCCTCTAGTGCGCTGACAAAAGGGTAAAGCCTGGATAGACCCAGGCGGCCTGATTCAGGAGCCCACACACTCGCTGAGCGCTTTCTGGCCTTCTGCACACACAGGTTCAGGCAAACTCCCAAATCCAAAAACGCTGGCCTCTCCAAAACAACCCTGACAAGCTTCTAGGTCATCACCTTTCTGCCCAGACTGGTGAACCCAAGGACCAAGGTCACTTTGAAAAGGTGCCTGCGCCTCCCCTTTCCCCTGAGAACTCCACCACTTCCCAGCCCCTCGCCCTTCCAGATCCGGACGCTGTCATCTCCATTGTTGCCTGCTGGTGACCTCCCGGACAGGTCTCTCCTCCCCATGTCACAGCCACAAACCCTGAAGGAGGAAGTAAAGAGACCAGCGGCAGAAGATCCGCTCAAAAGGAGAAAGAAGAAGCAAGAAGAACCGCCAAGACCCAGATGTCGCCCATTCACTGGCCTCGGTCCTCAGTGCACACCACCCCACAATTTCTATGCCAAGGGCTGTTCTAATTCATCTCTCTCTCTCTCTCTTTTTATTTTTTTAAAAAGAGGGAGGGGTGAGAAGAGGGAGAGAGAGAGAGAGAGAGAACCTTAAGCAGGTTCCACGCCCAGTACAGAGCCTGACGCCGGGCTCCATCTCATGACCTGAGATCATGTCCTGAGCAGAAATCAAGAGTTGGATGCTCAACCGACTGAGTCCCCCAGGTGCCCCGGGACTGTTCACATTAAGAACCAGAGAGAAAGGAGAGAACAGCCAGAACTTTTGCACACAGGAATGCAAGAATCAGCCAGCTTCCTGTGGATTTGAGTTCAAAGGGGGTCAGTATGGGGATGAAGAAAGACAAAAGGAAGGACAAAAAGGAAAAGAGGACATGAGGAAGAGGCAGATAAAGCAGGAAAGGAAACATGAGGAGGAGCAGTTCAAAAACACACTGGCCTGGGCTGGAGCACCCGATCCAGCCCCCCTGCCTCATTCCTGTCTGCAGAATGATGAAGAAAAGCAGAAGAGCAGACCCAGGCCCCTCGCTGGAACATTGCATAATTGAAAGAAAAGGAACTTTTCTGCCTGGAGGGAAGCCTGCAGCTGTGTTCCCATCCATGCTTCTCCCCAGCAACTGCAGCACACACCCAACTGGAGACTCCACTCCCCAAGACCTGGCTCTGAGGGGCGCTGGGGGAAAGGGCAGCATAGGACAGGCAGCGCTGGTTCTAGGTGAGTGGCCCAGAACATCCATGCACGAGGACCCCAGAGCCATGCAGGGCTTCCTGCCAGAGCGATTCCATGTTTGTTCTAGAAATGACTAGCAGGTCAGGGAGGCTGATGCAATAAGGCCTCTTACAGCATATTTTAACTAATGGCAGTTCCTGGAAGCCAGAAAAATGACTGCAGCATTGTTGGCAATGACAAAAGAGTGGAAACACCCTTTTATGCAGCAAGATGGGATTGTTAACGTGTGTGTGTTTGTGTGTGTGTGTGTGTAATGGCACATCGTAGAGAGGAAATGTTACGCAGCTATTAATTAGAACAAGACCGGGATGCCTGGGTGGCTCAGTGGGTTAAAGCCTCTGCCTTCAGCTCAGGTCATGATCCCAGGGTCCTGGGATCGATCCCGCATCAGGCTCTCTGCTCAGCGGGGAGCCTGCTTCCCTTCCTCTCTCTCTACCTGCCTCTCTACCTACTTGTAATCTCTCTCTCTCTCTGTCAAATAAATAAATAAAAATCTTTAAAAAAAAAAAAATAAAAGAAGAGGAAGAAGAAGACCACTAGCTCTGCGTGTCCTGATGTAAGCGGATCTCCAGGTCGAACAGGAGCAGGAGGAAGTACAGAAGAGCACAAACGGCACGTGCTCGCGAGTAAAGAGTATGAGGAACACAGTGAAGGGGATGATTCCTGCCTAAGGTGCTGGGAATCCTCTTACTTCTCAATGTGACTTGTAAGTACACAGGTGTTCAGTTTATCAAACTGCACATACGTTTTATACATGCTTTTGAGTACACGATATTCCACAAATAAAAAATTTTAAGGATGGGTGCATATGCACAGAAAATCTCTAAAACTTCAAAGTAAATGCCTCCAATAAATGAAACTGGGGGGCGAGGGGGCCGAGGGGTACAGTATAAGTGAGGTCTGCTTTGACCCTATATCCTTTTATAATTCTCAGTATCTTACCACATGCACGAATTGCCGATCTTAAAAAATTAAAAAAAAAAAAAAAAAAAAGAACAGTCCCTGGCAATCCTCCAGGGTGTTTTGGCATCATAGATCGGGAAAGTACCCAGGGGGCCAGTTTCCCCATTTTGCAGCTGAAGAAGCTGCAGCCCAGAGGATCTGAGTGGCCCATCTGTGGTCACACAGCAAGTGAGTAGCAGACAGGAAGAGAAGCCAAGCCTCCAGGTGCAGGCCAGCGTTCTCCACCTTTAACGCTCTCAACCAGGGGAGCCCCGGCTGCTCAAAGCCAAGGACCACCTGCCCGGCCTGGTCAAACCCTCCTGCAACCCTTCCCCCACCCTGGTCACAGCTTGGACAGGGAGAATGGAGTGGGGGTCTCCTTAAGTCCCCGTGGCGGGTGTCAAACACACAGTCAAGGTTGGAGCCCCCATGTCTGGAGCCTCCCTGCCCCCACATCCCCTGGGCTGCTGCCTCCAGCCTGTGGGCACCAGGAGTGTACCTCAGAGAAGGACAGATAAGACAGGCAGGCGGGTTCCAGGGCTCCCATTCTGACCCTCCAGGCACCGTCTGCTGCATGGCCGGCCACTCCTGCATCCTCGGTAGGCATCCTCCCGGCTACCCGCTGCCTGGCAAACCACCGCCCAGCAAACCCACAGGATGAGTTCCACATTCTGGCCGCTCTACAGTTATAACCACATCTGGGGGAAGAAAGCACTTACCCTAGTGTCTCCATGCCAGCGGCCAGGCTCCACACCTACCTGCTCGACAGCCTTAGATCCCAGACCCAGGCCAGTGGCTAGGCACCAGGAGCCAAACCAGACTCGGGTTGGAAACCACCACCCTCGTCGGTGTGTTTATGCGGAAGAAAATCCTCAAGGGCTGTGCAGGAGCATCATAAAACCTCAGAGCCACAGGGAGTCTAAGAAAACTGGACGCTTTCTTAAACTGTGCCGGTTTCATTTATTGGAAGCCAGAAACAACAATCCAGATTTTAATACTTCCTTATTTAGTAGATGCTAACGAACCCAAGTTCATGTGTTCTTTTCAACAGACAGCATCCCAGCGTGAGCCGGGCACACGGGGAGCATGGAAGGTAAAGACGACAGCTAGTACATGGAGGACATTTACCAGATGGCTGAATTTAACCCACGAGGCACCTCGAAGCCTCACGGCGGTCCTACAGAGAAAGTCGGCTGGTATCCCATTTTACAGAGGAGGAAGTCAAGGCTTTGGGGGCAACCTATCCAAAGTTATAGGGCTAGCAAGTGGCAAACAGAGTGTTCTGGCCCATTGAGCAAGACACAGCCCCATCCACAGGAACTTGCCCTCTAGCAAGGGTCTAGACTTCCTCTAAATCTACTCTGCCCGCAAGGGGCCAATCCGGCCTGTGACTTCCCACTCCTTCCCACACCCTGAGGGCGGAGCATTTCCCCAGGAGTCTCAAATCAAGAGCCCAGGATTCCCCCAGGATCTTGTCCTCTCTGCCGCGGCTCCAGACCAAGGGCCCTGGTGACCTCCATGTTGACGCCAAGCCAGGATGACAGCCTAGGTGAAAAGGCCTTGTGTCCCAGGGGACCTGGCACCCTTACCCCCCTGATAGAAAGCCATCTCTGCAATGGCCCAAGGGAGCAGCAGACCCTCTCTCACTTCCCTTCCTGTGAAAGCCAAGCCAGTCCCTCCAGCAGACAGGGATGAGGCCGCAGGGCTAGGGAGGTGGGCTGGGCATGGGGAGGGGTTCTGATCGAGGCCCAGCCACTAGCCCTCCTGAACCTCTGTGGGATGTCTCCACATCTGTAAAAGTGGGGATAAATCCTTAAGTCGCACAGGGAGGGGAGTGCTGGTACAGGGCCTCAGTCACATAAACTACTCCAAAGATCTTGAGAATGAGAGACTTTTTTTTTTTTTTTTTTTTTTAAAGATGTGAGGTACGTTCCTGGTGCCCTACCACAGCCATCCACCACACACAGCTCCCAAGATACCCACCCTCTGTCTGGGCTTGGAATATTCTCAGTGCCCTTCTGACTGGGAAGGTTCAAGGCTCAGTCAAGAACCACCTCCTCAGGAAAAAAAAAAAAAAATACACCTCCTCAGAAGAAGTCACCTTTGACCTCCAACCCCCTCACACTCACAGCTACCCCACATACCTTCGGGTGCCTCCCCATCTCGCTGGACAGGAACTGGGAACCTCCTGGTTGAGGTGATATCTTTCTCTATACCACTAATTCATGCTACTGCCGTCTGGCATACATTAGGTACTCAGTAAATGTTTGCCAAATAAATGAAAGTGTTAGTGGCGTTATTACCACCCTCTGAAAGTTGTGAACAGGATATAAACCTCCTGGGGGGGCGGCTCCCCACAGCCCCCCCCCACATTGAGACTGACCCAGACCATCAGAACACCCACACTTCCCTGAGCCATCTGCTTCCTCGCAAATGTTTCTCATACCCAAACACGAACTGCCCTCCAAGAAGCTAAGTCCACCTGATCTGTACCAGGCACTGAGAGGGCAAAGGGGAATAGGATCCCTGACACTCCCCCAGCTAGTGCTCAATTCAGGAATTCTAGTTCAGAGGGCACCCCCCCCAACCCCGCAAAAGGAAAAGAGAACTTCCCTTATCTCCTCCTCTCAGAAGCCTATTTGTAGGGACGTAGGTATTATTTTATGTACATGATACAGTAGGCGCAACAGTATGTGTGCATAATTTATAGGTGAAAATACCCACGCTGGGAACACATGCTCAAAATGCCTTTCCCGATAGGTTTGCAAGAGCAAGTCTGGAGGTCAGAGGAGCGGCTAGGAAATGTGCCACGCCAACACACTGAGGAAAGGGCAGGAGAGAAGTTTCCAGCATTCACAGGGCAGGGGGCCACAAAGGAACAAAGACAAGGGAAGTCTCCAAAAAAAAAAAAAAAAAACCAAGATGCTCAGGGCCCAGGGCCCAGCACATTCCCCACTGGGGAGATAGGTCAGGAAAGAGAAAGGAAACAGATGAGAGAGGCCATCCACTGAGACCAGGGGGAATTCCAGGCATTCCAGGGAGAGGAAGCTTGAAGGCCTGAAACAGCAGCGGGGGCCCAGGGGAGATCACAGTTCCATGGGGCTATTCGCTGAGATTCAAAGGATGAGGAGGAGCCGCCAGAGAAGAGCTTGGCTCCACTAGACTCACTGGACTGGCAGGCAAGGTGTGATATTGGAGAAATGCAGCTCTGTCTGTCCTGCAGGCACGAGGAGTGACTCCCAACCAAACGCGAAGGAGCTACAACGGCCCTCCGCTTGTCCAACCACTTATCAACAAAAGGTTTGGTACTATTTCGAGAGTTTGTTAGAGTTGCGGTAAAACCTGGAGCTCAGACAGCAGCAAGCAAAGGGCCACCAAAGCTTCTGGCCTCAGGAGAATGAGAGATCTGCCTGGGCACAGGCGAAGACCTTTCAGGTCCAGCCCCACAAACCCTTGTGGCAGGTAGCCTGTCCCCAACGGTCAGGGCCAGTCTCTGGGAGCAGACACAGCCAGCGCAAGTTGTGGGGAGATGGGGGCAGACACAGCTGGAGGGAGGCAGGCAGGCCAGCATCTGCAGCCTTTGGGTTTACTGAGGACCTCAAGAATCAGAGCCACTTAGGGGCACCTGGGCGGCTCTGTCCCAGGATCAGGCCCTGCACTGGGCTCTGCGCTCAGCGTGGAGTCTGCTTGTCCCTCTCCCTCTGCTCCTCCTCCTTCTTGTGCTGGCTCTCTGCCTGTCTCTCTCTCTCTCTCTCCATCCCTAAAATAAAATCTTATGAAAAAAAAAAAAAAAAAAGAATCAAAGCCACTCTTTCTGAATGGAGTAAGAGGACAAGGAGACACCAGACTGCAACTCTGACAGCCAAGCTCCCTTCTTTCTCATGTCAGTCAGGAGAGCCAGACTTGGGAAGGCGGTCCCACTTTCTTCTCCACAACCTCCTCCCTGGAAAATCAGGGTCTGAGGGAGGGTTTCCCTAGAAGTAGACTCTGATGTGGAGGTGGGCCTGAAGAAGCAGTCCACACCAGTGAGGTAAGCAGGCCTGGGCAGAGGGGCAGCTGGGCTAGAACTCTACCACACAGAACTCTGAGCTGGGACAGCCCCTTGACGTGTCCCAAACGGAGGCAAGGGGTCAGCCTCGGTACCCCATCGAAAGAGAGGAACCTTCCTTTAGCTGAGGGCCAATCCCGGGAGGGACGCAGCTGTTAGCTGTCCACAGCCATCACTGCTAGCAGCTGGGATGGGGGCGTAAACTCTGAAAGGGGTTTGGGCCGCACACCACAGCCTTTCCAAAGCACCTCAGGCTTTTAAATGGTTCCTCAACCAGAGTTTCCGTCTAGAAGCTCGGTCGAATAATCTCAGAATGAAACGGCACAGAGAGTCACAGAGGAAAAGCACTTGCCTGTTATTTCTATGTCACTCGTAAGTGAGCTGATAGGATCTAACGTTCTCTTTCCTGGGCTTAGTAATTTTTAAGAACACATAATTTCACGTCAAAGAACCCATAACGGGTTGCTCTGTGAATTTTCCATTTTATCCCTCCTCATTCTCAAGCTTCTAATTCACACATTTGAAAAAAAAAAATCTATTTTTTGATCTGTCGACTCAAGCCACATCATATGAGCGAGAAGTTATTCACATTCAGGTGGGGACAAGGTCTGGGTAATCATATGGTTAAAACATTACAATAGGCAGGGGTGCCTGGGTGGCTCAGTGGGTTAAACCTCTGCCTTCAGCTCAGGTCATGGTCTCGGGGTCCTCGAATCAAGCCCTGCATTGGGCTCTCTGCTCAGCAGGGAGGCTGCTCCCCCCCCCAACCCCCGCCTGCCTCTCTGCCTACTTTTGATTGCTCTCTGTCAAATAGAAACAAATCTTTTAAATAAATAAATAAAACACTACAATAGGCATAAAAAATAAAACACGAGAAATGTTTGTCACGTTTTAAAGTACATGAAAACCCAACCAAAATATTTTTACATTTATAACATGACCTTTTTTCCTAATTCATGAGAAATGCATACTTATGGAAGAAAAATTGGGAAAGAAAAGCACCAAGAAGGAAGTAAGTTAACTATTATTCTCCAACTTAGGGACAAGCCACCCACCACTAACAAGCACTATGCATGACCTTCTCTTTTTCCTCCACGTATTTCATTTTTAATAATTAACTGATGTCATCCCATTTAGTAACCCATTTTTTTCTATTAACGGTATATTAAGAACACTTTAATAAGTAGTAACATTTTTGGCAAGTTTCTGGCTTTTTTTTTTTTTTTTAAGATTTATTTGACAGAGAGACATGGTGAAAGAGGGAACACAAGCAGGGGGAATGGGAGCCCGAAGCCAGGCTTGATCCCAGGATCCCAGGATCATGACTTGAGCCAAAGGCAGACGCCCATGACTGAGCCACCCAGGCACCCTAGTTTCTGGCATTTTTAAAGGCCAACAGATCTATATGCACTACAGGGTCAGCTATGTAACATCCCAAGGTTGTATGTTTAGGATACTGGATATTTAGGTTACTCACAATCTTTGTCAGTATAAATAACATGGCAATTAACATCTTTGGGGCCAATTTCTTTTTAAATCCTCATTGGTCAACCCAAATTCCCAGTGCCTACACACACAGAACTATATTGAACTTACATGCTGAGAACCTAAGTAAAGGAGCGCCTTATATCTGTAGCACAGAGTCACAGACTTAGTCTCCAAAGCCTGGGACGTGCCCAGAACCATCCCGGGAGACACAGAAGAGCACGCGCACACACATACATACACACACACATCTAAGATAAGGTTCTCACCCAGACCCACTGGAGGCTTGACTGGGGTCATAATGACTCCAATTTTCCAAAACCAGAAGATTACTCAGTGGGTCCCCTGGGACTCTGACAGTCAAACCACACCAGGCATTGGCTATTTGACCACTGACTTTCTTCTTTCTTTCATTTGAATTCTACTGAAGAGTCCGCTCTGTTGAGGTACCAAGGATCAATGAAGACTAAAACAGATATAAATCCCTCCCCTTCTAGAGCTCTCATTCTAGTGAGGAAAGAGACAGTACACACAAGTAACACCACAGGGCACATATGGGTGGTAGAATGTTTTGGGGGGGGGTCCAAAACCCAAGGGGGTGAGACAACAGGGAGGGTGGGCTTTCCTCCAGAGAAAGTCAGAGAAGACCTCACTCATTCAGGAGGGGCAGCAGGCCTTGTTGGGTACCTGAGGGAAGAACATTCCAAGAGGGGCTAAGGCTCCAAGGTGGGATGCCTGGTATCTTCAAGAAACAGGAAGGAGTCCAATGAGGTTGGGGCAGAATGGAAAGGAGGAGAAACCCTTGCCTTAACTTTGGCTTTTACGCCAAGTGGACTGGGAGTCACTGAACAGATCTTGGCTGCGAGCTGACGTGAGCTGACTTACATTTTTAAAGGAACTCTTCCACATTAGCTATCTCCCTCAGCTTCATCAACATCCTTTTTTTTTTTTTTTTTTGAAGATTTTATTTAATTATTTGACAGAGGGAGACACGGTGAGAGGGAACACGAACAAACGTGGGGGGTGGGAGAGGGAGAAGCAAGCCTCCTGGCAAGCAGAGAGCCTGATGTGGGACTTGACCCTAGGATGCCGGGATCATGACCTGAGCCAAAGGCAGACACTTAACGACTGGGCCACCCAGGCGCCCCCTGAGATCTTCTTTACATTCAGACTTACCCACACACAGGCACGCGTGTGCACACACACACCAAAGAATTCTCCAGATTCCTCTCCACGATGCCCACCACCCTCGCTGGCAGGGGCAGCTGTCCTGCAGAGAAAAGCCTTGAGAGTGGGGGGGAACCACCTCTGAAGGGAAGCCTGGACCTCGATCAAAGTGTCTGCCACCCCCAAGCAGCCAATGGTGCTTGATGGGGTAGGAGGGGCCTGGGGTCTGAGCAGGGAGAGGGCCAGGGAGGCTCCCAGTGGCCTGTCTGTCACCTCACTGGGGGGACACCTTCCTTACCTTGCTGCACCTGCCTCAGAAGGAACAAAAAGAAGAGCAGAGACAAGGCAGCAGGGTGAAGGGAAAAGGTGGGCTCAGATTCAGTGCTGTACCTACAACCCACACACCTGTCCATTCTCATTTCATTTGCTGGCACAGAGCCTGGGGGATGCACGCATGGTCTCCTCATTGGTACAGGACTCGAGGGACTCATACAGGTTTGAGGGTGGCCGTCCAGGATGAGAGAAGGACACGGGCTGAGAGCTTGCAATGCCCCGAGTCTTACGGCACAGGTCCTATTCTCAACATCCCAATGATGATCCCATAAAGTAGTGATGACTGTCCTCACCTCCCAGGTTAGGAACTGGGCTCCCTGAAGCTGAGTGGGCCTCTCCAGGCTCAGAGTGACACAACTAGGACTAAGGCCTGGCTCCCCACCCCTCACCCCCACCTGTGGTGCATAAGCTTCACACCCACTCCACCAGCAGAGCCCTGGGACTGGGGCGGAGAACCATGGGGAGGTCCTCGGCCTTCACTCTGCAGCCACAGGTGGAGTAAGAATCCATACCTGGGATGTGGGGAGTCTCCCTAGAAGTCCAGCTCTCCTTAACCTTGCGTGGGACAATAATAACAGGAAGGGCAAAGAATGATAATTCGTGTTCATCAAGTGCTTACTGTGGCAAAGCTCTGCTCTACATGCTTCCCACATTTCGCATTTAAGCCTCACAGCAGCCCAAACCGTACCATGATTGGCCCCGTTGTACAGATGGGGAAACTGACACCCAGAGAAATAACAGCTTCACCAAGATTAGGAGCAGGCAGCGGCACAGGCACAATTCAAACCCAGGCTGTCTGGGTCTGATTCGAGAGGCCGTTTTCCCAACTTCTACACTGGAGGGCATTCTGCATTGATGCACATTATTATTATTATTATTATTATTATTATTATTATTTTGAGGCACATTATTTCTTTGGGAATGTGGTGGAAGTTAATCTAGCACGGATTATAATACATCCTCATTTAATTACTCAGCACTTAAACGGTGTGCCAAGTGCTGTACTAGGCCCTCAGCCTTCTGGATGAAGAGGTCACACACAGTCTTTGTCCTTAAAGACAAAGGAAATCCTTCCTGTATCGCAGAAGGGCTCTCATCACACTTCTTACCGAAGGCTGTCCTGGAAGCATGCGGTATGCCGAGTGGAAGGGCCGCCAAGGGGAAAGACAAAGGCATTCTGGGAGGGGTGGACAGAGACCGGAAGCGGGAGGCAGAGTGGGCTCCACTGGTGACACCTGTCTCTGTGGAGCCAAAGTGTGCAGTGACATAGAAAATGCAAAGGTGGGGCTCTGCTGTCAGCCAGATCCTAACGCAGTTCTCCCCTTTTTCCCCATCCGTCTGGCATCAGGAGGCTAACCCACCTCTCTGGGCCTCAGTTCCCTCCCGTGCAATGGTGGTAAGAACTCACCAGGCTCCCAGGGCGGCTGGAAAGACGGGTGGGGTGTGGCATTCTGGGTCCCAGGCAAGAACCCAGAATCAAGAGCATTCAATCAGTGTTTGCTTTTGTCATAAACGTCATCCTCACCCCCTCCCCATCCACCATCCAAACACACAGAGCACTTTACTCAGACTGTGGGCAGTAAGCACTGTTAAGTGGTTGTCCAACATTTCCAAATACAAGAGTCTCTCTGAGCCAACCACCAGCTTCCCGGCACCACGTCCCACAGGCAAGGTCTACCGCATGAGTGTCTGGCTCCTAGAGACAGAGCCCACAACAGCAGTTCTCCTTTCTGGAACAGCCCCTCACACCGGTGGCCTCACAGTCACAAGAACAGGGGCGCTGCCTGGGGACCCCCAGCATGGCTCAGGCCGGGCAGCCAAAACCCAGGAAGCCTTCTCAGTGCCAGGCAGGCTCTGCTCCCACAGGACGGGTGGCGGCTCTGGAAACTTCTCTGCTTCTCAGCCGAATCCAGGACCGGCTCAACAAAGGCTTGAACAGCCTGGGGAAAAGCTTGAGGACCAAGCCTCGTTTTATTCCTGCAGGTTTGAGCTCTGCTCTGCTTTGCTCATATTGCTAGCCTCGCATCCCGGGGCACTGAGAAGGGAAGGTGTATGAGCCAAGTGGGACCAGGGGGCTCAGGTCAGGTCTGCCACCGTGGCTGAGCCCAAGCTCACACCTCAAGGGTGCCAGGACCCAGAACATTCACTACCCTAATAAATGAGTGAACGAAAACAGCAACGATAATAAAGGAGTTCTTCCAAGAGCAGTTCCCCCCAACACACAATGCATTTCTCTTCTAGATTTTTCCACAGGCAGATATATTTTTAGGTATTTATATAACTACAAATGCTGCACACATGCAATTCTGCATTCTGTATATTTCCACTTAATGTGATATCATAAATACAGTCGTGTCGCCGCCCCGTCTTCCTAAGAACAGCTGTACATGTAATAACCCATTGCATGCCCTACTGAGGTATGTCTAACTATCACCTCGGCGCAACACATCGGTTTTGCTGGTTTTTTTTTTTTTTTGTATTACAGATAATGCACATAACCTCATAAATGTTTCATTTGTTTTCCACAGAGTAACTGCCTTAGAATAAACTCCCTTGGAGGGATGTCTATTGTCCTGGTGTTACCGAAAAGCAGCACGATCCACTCTCCTGGGGGCTCTGTGGAGGCTTGTGGGATGAACACAGGCGGCCGCCACTTGACCACCCTCATGGTCAGAAACTTGACCCGCTTCCCAGTACCCTTCCAGAAGGTCAGCAACAGAGCTCTGGGGAACAGGCTTAGTGTGTATACTATACCCAAATTCCATTTTGGGCTAGTTTCAAAATCCCTAGAGGATTCTACAGGGCAGACGTCAGGCCGCTAAAGGGCCATCTGTGGTTCTGGCACCCCTCACGGCCTTCCGTTCTCATCCCTCCTTCCTCCGCGCTGCCGGGGCCCCGGGCTCCCCCCGAGCACGGCACCTCACTGAGAGTCGCCCAACTCACTCTCCTGGGCCTCTGCCCTGGCACTCAGCTTCCAGAGCTCTTTCCCAGCTGTAGTATCTCTCTCTACTCTTCTGAGGTCTTTATTCAAATAAAACCTTCTCTACAAAGCCATCCTGACCTGTCGCTGAAATGATACCACCCCCTGGGGCACCTGGATGGTCCCATTGGTTAAGTGTCGGACTCATGGTTTCAGGTCAGGTCCATGATCTTGGGGTCGTGGGCTCAAGCCCCCGAGTCAGGCTTGATCGGACTCTGGCTGGCTTGATCGACTCTGCACAGAGTTGGCTTATCCCTCTCCCTCAGTTCCTCCCCTCCATGCTCGCTCTAAGTAGATAAAATCTCAAAAAGGGAAAAAAAATTACACCACCCCTTGCCCCTGGCATTCTTCCCTGCCCTGTTTCCACAGCACAATCACAATTTCCCAATCTATTTTACTTACTACCTTACCATCTTCCAACACCAAAACCAAAGTTCTACAAAGCTGATGCTTGGTCCATTTTGTTAACTGTTATTCCAAATTTAGAACAGTGCCACAGTGGGAGAACCACCCACTAATTAAATGCTTGTTGAAAAAACAAATATAAAAAGATTCTTACTCTGCGCCCGGCATCCTACCTTCTACCACTCTTCTCACTTTCTAGGAGAAACAATCCTATTACAATCCCCATTTTACAGATGAGGAAACTCTTGCTCAGACAGGTTATGCAACTTGCCCAAAGATGCACAGCTAGCCAGGCAGGGAGTGGAGCTTGAACCTGGACCATCAAGGGCCCAGAATCTGGGCTTGGACCTACAAGAAGCTGCTCACACTCCTGGCCTTTTATCTAAATACAGGAGCAGCTCCAAATGGGCCAGCAGAGCTTTCTAGAACAAGACAAAGAATCCCCCTCTGGGGGCACCTGGCTGGCTCAGTCAGTAGAGCATGCAAGTCTTGATCTTGGGGTCATGAGCTCGAACACCATGTCAGGGACAGAATTTACTTTAAAAAAAAAAAAAAGGAGAGAGAGTGAATCCACCCTGTTATCAAAATGGGGAAGAGGGGGCAGGAGTGCCCAGCCCAGACAGTGGACCCCAGGAGCCCACTCCCTCTCCACTTCCTCAGGAGACCAGCAAGTGTGACTCTCAGAAAGCAAGCCCAGCCTAGTCTGGCAGTCACAGGGTGATGAAGGCCAGTTAGCTGTGACAAGTGGGAGTGGGGCTTTTGACGAGCAGGGTGCTAAGAAAACAGATCGATCCTTCCAGACCAGGAAACTGCTTAAACCCAAACAGGGCCTGAGAGGAAGTTTAGTTTAAGCTGGAAGATGCCCGAGACAAGGTCTGTCATCTGAGGCCACCTAAGTCTCTTTCTAAGAATGGTCAGAAGCCCCCTCTGGTTTAGGGACCAAAGGTGGGGACGGATACGAACGAACCCGGTTCCACTAGTCACGTGGCAAATCGCAGCCCACGTGGCTGGATGCTCACAGGTATGGTTTCTTTTTACTTTTTTACTTTTTTTTTTTTTTTTTAAACTACTTCCTAAACCTCTCAAAATTGTCAAAGATGCCGTTGCAAGACTGGCCCAGGGCTTTGTCTCTGCTGCTCACCTCTCTTTGTAAACCACCAGACCAACCACAAAGAAAAAGTTTCCTGTCCCCTGAAGAGACAAGTTTCCATTCACTGATGGATTCTTCCTCGCCCTGTTCTGTCCCCTGGGCCAGGTTGCGTCAGGGCCGCCAAAGGGAATCTCCCTAGATACTTACCTTCTTTCTCCTAAAATTCACCACCAGCATGAGATACAATTGTGCCTGCTCCAGGCCCAAGTGAAACCACTATGTCACCTTTCTAACACGAATGCTTTGAAACAAAAGTCAAGTTCTTTGAGATGGAGTCAGATAAGAGCCTTAGCTCTGAACCAGCTCTCTCCCCAGCCTCCCCCACACAAGGATGCTCCCCCCACCTCTCCCCAGGAGCCATCCACCTCCCACTGGGCCTTCTTTCTGTGGCAAATGGTCACCTGCTAATCTGGACTCCCAACACTTGGGTCATCTTGACTTCTTTTCAAACAGGTGTGGGAAAGGAGAGATTTTTCAAACCTTTTTCCACCTAGCATTAGTTCTTCCAAAACACCTAGCATTACCAAAGCCTTCTGTCCTCTCCGTTCAGACACTACCCAAGGCCAAGCAGATTTCTGAGGGGTGTGGAGAAATGAATAGGAATGTGAACTCAGACAATTCTAGATTTCAACCCCAGCTCCACCAATTACGGTGTGACTTTGGGCCTTATTTCCTCGTCACAAAGTGGACTAGTAAGGTTATCATCACTGCAGAATTAACCAAGATAACGTCTGTAAAAAGCCTGATTTGTTAAAGTTACGCCAGTCTACCTCTGGTTAGCTATCACGGAGGGAGGAGGACACAGGGAGCCCAAGATACCATATTCCTAAGATCTGGCCTTCCCTTCCCATTTGACAATAAACTCATAGACTAGAAACCCAAGGGGCTGGTTAACGCTGACCCCCAACGCAATGCTATCAGAACACCCTATAGCTTTCGAATCATCTAAAACAAAACGGCAGCCAACAGCTTCCACAGGCCCAGTTCCTAGAACTGCCACGGGGTCAAAGCCTGGGCTGCCCTGAGGCATCTGTCCTCTGACCATCTGTTCAGACCTGATGTCACTGCCCCCTCCACCTGGATCTCCTTGCTCTACGCTAAGGGAAGAAAACCTTAAAAAGCAGTGTCCTCTAGTCTATATTCCCAAAAAGTCTCACAAGTCAGAGTCCCTGGTCTGGGCAGGACAGAGCCGGGCAGAGCTGTTCAGCAAGAAGGGGGTTTCCCATATCTATTTCTCAACCTCGTTTCCCATAAGTGGCACCTAGATACTCATACCTGGTATCAGCAGTCCCACTTCTTCCACAACTGAGTTGGCAACCTCAGTTCTCAGGGCCCCTCCCCTGCAAGAGGCCCAGGCTCCTCCCCAACCCCCAACAACTCAGGCTGTGGCTGCCAGGCCTTACAGGAGAGAACGGAGTTTCAGTGAGCATGATGAAGGCTGATGGCACAGAGCACAGCTTGGTTCAAGTCAAGAAACACTTCCCAAGTCCCTGCACACCTCAGGATGTACAGATGAGTCACTGTGCAGCCCAACCGGCTTTCATTCACACCCTCACCAGCACCTTCTAGCGGTTTACTCATCTACAAACTCATCTGTGAAGCCGACTTACTTACTTACTCTGATATCCCAGAACCGGCCCTGGCGCGTAACTGGGGGGCGACACCCACCCGCTGAGTTAGTACAGGACCTCTTTACCATGGCCCAACTCTAGAGAAATGGTCCCAAACTCTTGCTTACATCCCTGACTGCATGACGCATCACTCATAGCCAACCAGGGTCCTCATGGGCCACCACATCCCCATGGACCTCTCTAGGCACACGGGCCCCCTTTCCCATCTTTGAAAACACTAGGCTCATTTCTGCCTCAGGGCTCTTGCACAAGTTGGTCCCTCCCCACGGAATACTTCACCCAGGTTTTCACAAGGCTGCTGCTTTCTCATCTGCCAAGCCTCGGCTTAAAACGTCACCTCTGGGAAGGTAGCCTTTTCTGGCCACCCAAGTTAAAGCAGTAACCTTCTCTCCACCCCTATCACTCTCACCGACTTCCAGGCTCCTTTCTCCCTGGCCCCCTTCCCTGTCTGCTGGCTTGGATCTTTTTCTTTGCCCTGAAGGAAACCGCTCCATTCTTGCTGCTTCCTTTTAGGGCCTAAAACAGTGCCTGGCACATAGGAGATGCTCAACAGTCACTGAATCAATCAGCAGAAGAGAGCAATAAACAGCAAATTCAAGATGAAGAAATAGTTCCACAACTTAACTACCTTACAATTTTACTTGTCAACTATACCTGGGTTGTTTTGTTTTGTTTTAAATAAAAGACAGAGGGGGATGATTTAACAAGGCCAAAAATTAAAAATAAGGAAAAAGTGGGGGAGAAGAACAGAAGCCAAGAAGATTGAAAAAAAGAAAAAGAAAAAAACAATCTATTTACCCAGGAGCACGATTTTTACGAGAGCTATCATTCAAAAAGCATAAAATGGAGAAGAGTTTAGCAACTCCCATCATGAAAAAGACCCATGCTCTTTGACCCAATAATTCCATTCCTGGGAATTATCCCAAGGAAATGAATTCAGAACTGGAACAAAAATAAAGAGGCGCCTGTACAAAGACGATTACAGTCACATTGTTTATAATAGCAGAAATCTGGAAACAACCGAAATGTGCAATAATAGGGGAAATGCTTTGGCAAATTACGGCACGTCCGCTGGATGGAATATCATGCAGCAATTAAAACGACGGAAAGGAGGAGAGAGAATCATGGAAAAGTGTTTTAGAACAGTGCTGAGAGGAGTTTAAAAAGTATTGAGTCCAGGGGCCCCTGGATGGCTCAGTCAGTTAAGCGTCTGCCTTTGGCTCAGGTCATGATCCCCGAGGTCCTGGGATCGAGTCCCACTCGATGGAGTCGGGATCCCTGCTCTGCGGGGAGTCTGCTTCTCCCTCTCCCTCTGCCCCTCGCTCCCTCTGTCAAATAAATTAAAAGGAAAGTACTGAATCCCTTCTAAGTACCAGGCACTATCCAACACACCTTCCGTACGTATCCCAGCAACACTTCACACAAGTCCGAAAGAAACCTATTCCTATTTCCCTTTAACCAACAAGGAAACGGAGGTTCAGCAAGCTAAAGAACTTGCCCCAATCATAGAGGAAGCAAGGAGGAGAGTCCCGACGTGTATGTGACTTTCTGCCCCCGGAGCTCATGCCTACCCTGAGGTCCTCATTGTACCACTCAAGGTCCTCCTTAGTGCTCAAGACCATTCTTTTTCTGATGATGATTGTGTTTGGGAGGCCAATCCAGATCAGAAGCAGCTAGCAAAAAGTGTCAGGGTACCTGAGAAAGGCCTGTGAGTATACAGCAAGAGGCAAAGAAAACAAAATGTCAAAGGAAACTACCTTTGTTGGGGGCAAGAAAACACAGAGGAAAGAAGTCAGAGGGTGATCAGGAAGACCAGACATCAGGAAGGACTGAGCAGAACCAGGAGACAGGGAGCCTGAAGGGCAAGAAAGTTGGGGGCTCCTGGAAACTGGGTCTGCCCATCCTTACCCACTGCCCTTCCGGGGCCTGCACTCAGTGGTGCTCAATAAATGTGGGCTGAAATACTCACATCTCATGGTATGTGAATAAAGCAAGAGAAAAGACAGAAGAGGAGAAGAGCCAGGAAGATGGGTGGACTGGAAATGGGGACTGCTGGGGTGGCCCACAGCAGGGCGGTGCGGCTAAGGAAGCCAATATACCAGTCCTGGACTTCACTGTCTGAGAACAGGTGTCAAGGGCAGGTGGGAGATTTGGCCTAGCTGGTTGCATGGCCTCCCAGCACCGTGTGGACTGCCAGAAGCCAGGGAAAGCTTCCGGAGGAAATGGAGATGGTCATGTCATAGGAAAAAATTTATATAGACTCTGCCCACCTGCTGGGATACATACCGCTCTGCTCGGAGGCAGAGGGCTGGACTAGAAGACTTCACCAGGTCACTCTGCTTCTTTAAGGCTAACCACCCAGCACCACCACTCCCCAAAACCAGGCTTACTCAGACGGCAAACACCACAGATGACCCAAGACTGGCTAGAGCTGGTTATTACCGAAAAAGGGGGGAATCGCTATGTGGGGGTTCATCCTATCATTCTCTCTACTTTTGTACATGTTGAACACTTCCATATTAGAGTTTTCAAAACACATGAACTCAAACCCAGGCATTTTATCTAAAACTCACCAGGACCCAGCCCAGGCTTTGGGGCTGCCCTCTGGATCCCAGACAAAGGCCACCAAAGTCTTAAAAAATTATTATTCAGATTTTTCAGGGGGAAGAGAAAGGAATTTGCAACTGCAAGGCAGACAGGATAAGCAGGTCAGTAAGACTGTCGGGGTTTAAGTCATAGCTTGGTCACTCCTCAGTTGTGTGCCTCCAGGCAAAACACTTCACCTCACTGCACCTCACTTTCTTCCTCTGCAAAATGGGGATAACAATATGATCTTCCTCACAAGGTTGCTGGGGGGCGTAAACAGCACCCCCAAACTCCCAAGAGTGGGGCCAGGCATGGAGTAAGCTCGCAGTAAAAGTCAGCTGTTGTGATATCCCCATTCTGTAACACGGATAGTCATTTCAGAAACCATGCATTCATGTGATCAGTAATCTGGAGAAAAGGAACAAGGGTGAAACTAGCCCTCTAGTTCTAGACCTCAGGCAGTGGCATGAGGCAGCATGGCAGCATGGCCGCATGGCCAGCGGCCCCGGAGTGGGCCCCAGCAGACCCAAGCCTCCATCAGCCAAGGGGCTAGAAAGAGCTCCTCCTTTCAAAAAGCCAGCACAAGAAACAGGAAGCTGCTTCCTTTCCTTTCCATTCTGAGCCAGCATTTCCTTTTTTGTTTTAAAAAGCATTCCTTGTCTGCAGCCCAGCCCTTCCCCTGCCCTCAGCAGCCCCAGGCTCAAACACACCCACAGTTATCTGCATTTCTCTTGGATAGTTTTCTGCCCACCAGCAAGGTCATGAGGTTCCTGGTAGACCCTGAGTGAGCAGTGCCCTTGACACCAGGCTATCTGGCATGTGGGGGCAAGAGCAGGAGCAAGGACTCCAGACACCCAAATCTCTCTGGACCTGCTTTGCTCACCTAGTTGAGAGGATTAAGAGAAATAGGTCTTTAAGTGCTAGTATGGCGCCCACAACACACTCTGTCTCCCTTTGGAAAGCACCTCCCTTGACAAAGGCAACCCCACAAAGGAGTCACCAACCTCTCCTTAACCCGTATGATAAAAACTGGAATCTCAAAGGGGACCCCAGCAACATAAAAACATAAACCTAAGCTGACACTTTCTTGCCTCTTTCCCTGTTCATGGCTTAAGGAAGTTATTTCCCCAATGATGTTCAGTGGAATAAAGAGCCCTGGATAAATAAGTTTGGGAACACTTGCTGCAGAACTTCTCAGAGCCTTTAAAACACAAATCATCTTCAGGAATCTCCAGGAGGGAGGGGGCTGATGTGGCGCATTCTCAACCACAAGAAGGCCTCTTTCACAGATACAGTATGGGGAAAACTGCACTAAGCCCTTTCAGGGGCCCCAAATGGGGGTTGGGGGGGTGGCTCTCAAGATAATGCCCAATGATGGAGAACACTCAAGTAACTTTATAAACATGCCTGTAACTTTTTTCCCCAGCCAACAAAAACTCTGAATGCCCCATGAATAAGCTGGTCCTGCTCATCCATGCCCAAACCAAACCCAAACTAACTGGCTAACCAGGGACTCAAAACCTCCAGGTGTCATGCTGAAGAAAGTCCTGCCATTCTATATGCAGTTTATCTCACCAGGAAAGCAGAACCCTCATCAATGTTACAGACTAGAGTCTGTAGTGCATTCTGTGCAAAAAGCTACTCTTCCTAACAATAGCTGGTCTTTCCATGGGCTGCAGTGTGCTTTCTTTCCCAATCTTTTTTTTTTTTTTTTTTAAACACAAGTCTTAATTCACTCTTGCAATTATTCTGTGGGTGGAAAAATGAAAAGGGGGAGAAAAATGGCAAGCAAACAGGATACTTTAGCTCCATTATTTTGAAAGGCAATCTGCCCAGTTCAAACACACGGCTGCCCACCAAGGCCAGAATGGCAGAGAACGAGAGAAGCATATAAATATATAGGTTTTATAAGCAGCCGCAGCTCGAACTGAGGCCTTTTCAATGCAGATGAGAAACAGTCATGCCGAGGAACAAATGACATAGCATTTCTGATCCCAGCAACTGTCCCCAGTGTACCTCTCTGTAGCTCTACCGGGGGTCTGGGATAGGGCAGAAGGCCAAGATGGACACAAAGGCATTGGATCAAAAGGTTGTATCTTCCAGAAGTGTTAGCAAGTAACTTACAATGTCACCTTGACATTAAAACCAACAACAATGTATCATGGCAGATAATGCAACATCTGCACCTATTTAATACCGCACAGGCCCTACAGGAGTAAAAGTTCATGCACCCAAGTCCCAGGGGACCTTTCAATGGAAGGATGAGAAGCCCCTGAAAGTAAAGTCAGGTCAAAGAGAGCCCCTTCTGACTGTGCCAGCCCATTGGCTAGACTGGTTTTCAAAAGAGGGCACACCCACAGGATACCCAAAGCTGCTCCTCAAGGATCTCTCCACTGCCCAGGATCCCCAAGATACTGAGATCGGGGCTGGGAAGACAAACCCAATTGCTTGCTTTTTGCAGGAAACCCCTGGAGGCGGAGGACCCCGGCAGCATAGGAGGATGAGAAAGCAGCTGCTGCCCTCTGTCTAGATGGCCCCTGCGGTCTGAATCCCATCCCCAGCTCAGTCCCTCCTCCACCCTTTAACAAGGTTAATTCTCTCACAGAGATTCCTGCGGAGTCACTTCCCCCCTCAGGCCTTCAGTCACCTGCCTCGCCTGCTGACGGCAGGGGCCTGACTAGACAGAAAGCCCAAGATCCTTTGAAACCCTCTTGCCAAGATACCCCAAAGAGCTAGCTGATCAATATCTGTGGTTGGTGAGGAAAATGAAGCTCCAGTTCAATGAGGTGCCTTTCGTGAGTTCCCGAGGATAAAGACCTCACCACACGGAAGCGGTCCCAGTCCCTGGACACTGAAAGACTTGACACCCAGCACCCACTCTTGCTGTCTTGGGTCAAGGAACATTCCCTCTTCTAATTGGCCAGCCCAAGTCCCCGCCCAACTTTGCTGCAGGCAACCACAAAACCAGAATCCACAGTCCATGACAAGTACCCCATAGCCTCAGCCACGGAGCAAAACTAGAAGCCATAATTCCTGCGACAGAACCCAGTACCTCAGTGTCAGGGACCCAGTCCTTCCTGTCTCCTGGTTATGGTCCTTGCTCTCAAAGTGGATGCTGATGCAAGGAGAAAAGAGGTAAATGCATAAAGGCCGATATTTTATAAATCCTGTTATTCATGTTGGGGGAAGGGGCGAAATATTGTGCCCCAGAGATTTTATTTTATTTATTTTTATTTGAGGGAGGGAGAGCATGAGAGAGAGAGACAGAGAGAAAGAGGGAGAGAATGCATGTATGCACAAGCAGGGGGCAGGAGCAGAGGGAGACACAGACTCTCTGCTGGGCAGGGAGCTCCATGCAGGCCTCAATCGCAGGACCCCCGGGATCATGACCTGAGCCGAAGGCAGACACTTAACCAACAGAGCCACCCAGGCGTCCCCTATGCCCTAAAGATTTTAAAGACCAGGATCAGGATTACATGTGTTCCTGTACTTTGAGCAGCAAATTCTACTTCTGGGAAGAGACTCTCTGCAGCACGATTTACACTACCAAGACTTCAAAACAGCCTGAACGGCCAACACCAGGAGGAATGGTTGGATGAATTGATGGTATAACCACACCATGTAGCCACCGAGAGAGGTGATGTGTATCTGCATGTACTGATGCAGAGAAAGGATACTGCATTATAAAGCAATGCACATGGGGCACCTGGATGGCTCAGTTGGTTAAGTCGGCCCTCGGCTCAGGTCATGATCCCAGAGTCCCAGGATCAAGCCCCGAGTCAGGCTCCCTGCTAGGCAGGATGCCTGCTTCTCCTTCACCCACTCCCCACTGCTCGTGTTCCCTCTCTCGCTGTGTCTCTCTCTGTCATATAAATAAATAAAATCTTAAAAACAAAAATAAAGCAATGCACATGGTATACTCCACAAATACATACGTGTATGTTTTTATGCAAGTGAAGACAGAAACACTGGAAGAATATACAGCAAAATGTTAATAAGAATTAACCAAATTGGGGCACCTGGGTGGCTCAGTGGGTTAAAGCCTCTGCCTTCCTCAGGTCATGGTCCCAGGGTCCTGGAATTGAGCCCCGCATCGCGCTCTCTGCTCAGCAGGGAGCCTGCTTCCCCTGCTCTCTCTGCCTGCCTCTCTGCCTACTTTGTGATCTCTGTGTCAAATAAATAAAATCTTTAAAAAAAAAAAAAAGAATTAACCAGATCTGAGAGGCGGCATTCTGGGTGTTTTTATTTTTCTTTTGTTCATCCGTATTTTCTTTTTTTTTACACAAAACACAGACCATTATGTGTATTTCTAAAATATTTCTGTAAAAAGGAGAAAGCTAAAGAATATGCTGTGCATCCGAGGGATCACTCAGAAAGTATAACGCAGGTATCCATTAAAAAAATTATGAGCAAGCTGATCTCCAGGCAGCTTCTCGTTTCTCAGTGACAACAGCAGCACAGGGCTCGTTGCATCACAGACCTGTCTTTGAACTAGAGGGAAGCAGCCCCAAGCCCAGCTCAGAGGCTGCACAGCCTGCGGCAGCCACCAATAAACCCAGTCACTGGGAACGGAGCCACCCAGCAAACGCCCCTGGAAATGCCCGTGTTACTGGCCACGTCCTGGGGCTCAGGAGCCATGATTCTGAACAGAATGGCCAGCATGACCGCTCGAGGCAGTTGCAAGGTTCAGAATGTGGGTTCTGAAGACAAGGTAACCCAGGTCTGATCCAGGTCTGGTCCATCTACTCACTCAGGCCTCTGAGCCCCCGATGTCTTCATTTGCAAATGAAACGAAACCCTCCTACGGCATATTGCCGAGGGCCTGGAAGAGTGCTGGACCCCAGAACAGGTGATCAAGACTGTTTCTGTTCCATGTCCACCCTCACTGAGCAGGCAGCCGCATTCCCATATCCCATATCCCCAAAGGTACCCGCATGGCTTTCTTTTCCCTGAATATGAGGGGAGATTCTGATCCATCTCTTCTGAAAAGACACAGACCTTCTAAAAAGCACAACTTAGAGAGACATGGTCCCAGGTGTTGCTACATCTCCCCATGACTGCGGGCATTGCCACCAAGGACCAGGCCCTCTGCAGTCCCTCTTCAGACCGCAGCCAGCAGGCAGGGCCAGAATCTTTGTGGTGGGGAATGCAGCTCCCCAGAATGTGGCGCCGGCCCAGAGGGGAAGGAGGCCTTCCCATCATCGTCCCCAGGCAGCAAGCCAGCAGCCTCCTGGCGCTCACTTCTGGCCTCCTGAACTTGGGCTACAGACGTGGTGAGGCCTTCCTCCAGCACCACCCAGCCCTCCCCAGCCTTGGCAAACGGTAGCACCCTCTCCAGACCACTGCTGCAGAACGTTGGGGGCGAGTTCCACCAGGGGAAAAGCTACCAAGACGAAAGGAGACACCAAAGGCGTCTCATCTCTGCACCCCTCCAGCAGGAGGCTGCTACTCTGGCAATGGAGCAGGAGAGAAATGGCTCACTCCAGAGCAACAGCTAGTAGGGGAAAGGGAAACCTGCTTTTGCTCAAAGTACTGCAGGGGACGTGACCTAGGACACTAGGACTCTGCGAATACGTCCCATGACAACAGAAGGCTAGCCTGGCCAACTATTTGGCCATATTCCCGATTGCTAAGCAGTCAGCAAGCCATGTTACTTGGAGGCACTATGGTTCACCTGCCTGGCTCCCCACTGGATTCCAAGTGTCCCCCAAAGACCAGGAGAGCAACCTCCCTACCACTGAATTCTTCCCAGGGTGGCTGCCCCTAGCTCAGCAGGCAAACCAGTAATAACTGAAGGTGTGTCAAGTTTATGCAAGGCCCAAGGGCCTGATCTGTGAAGACGAACGGCATCCCCTCTCCTTTCCGGAAGTTTGGGGTGGGGTGGGGGGACCATGGGGAGAGCTCGGGTACTTCACACAGCAGGGTTCTGACCTCTGGGTCACCCATAATCAAGCTGGGTGAAAGGCAAGCCCCACTGACCTTCTGAGTAGCAGCCCCCCTTCCCTGGGGGGCCTCCTGGCTCCTGGGCAATTCCTCAGGGAAGGGCCCCAAGGCAGACTATATCCACCATACCTCCCCACTGTTGCCTTCCCAGCAGGCCCACGGGCAAGATCCTTCCGGAACTCCTTTCTCCAAGTCACTTGCATTAGAGGGGTTTCTCTAAAAGAGCGTAAGGTAGGGGGACTTGGTATGCCATGGCCTCTTCTGGAAAGTGCTAGCAGGGAGGCAGAAAAGGGCCAAGTTACCATGCCCCTAAATGTGAATCTTCATGAGGCACTGTTAGCTCCGTAGAGCCCGGCAGAGACTTAGCCCACGAAGGATGAACACATGAGGGAATGAACTGGCATGGGGGTTCCAGGCCCAGATGGGAGGCCAGCCAGGTGTCCCGCTGTGAGCACATCTGGGAACAAGAACATTCTACCCCTCCTCCATGGAGTTCTCAGACCCCCTGGGAGGGTCTGATGGAGAGAGGGCCCCACCTTCCGCTATGATGAAGAGGCCTCATGGCACTGTTTACAGGTTCTGACTCTGAGTGCAGATTTTGTCTCCCCTTCCTCCCCACCTAGAGAAAAACAACTGTGTGGTGAGGATTAGTGGATTTCTAGGAAATATCAGGAGGCTGAGAAGGACCCAGCAGCACCGGCTGGCAGGTAGGAGGCAAACATTAAGCCCCAGCTCCTTCCACTCTTTTGAATCCCGAACAGGACAGCTACGCCAAATCTCGGACACCAGCAGGTGCGCCCAAGTCCAAGACTTCCAGCCGCCTCCCACGTGCTGTTTCTGCCAGCGAATGCTTCCTCAACGAAGGCCAGAGTGGGCTGGGGTTCCTTTCTCCATTCTGGGAAAAGTCGGATAAGCCAAGCCCTCTGGTCAGCCCCTTTCTTTAAAAGTCAGGAATCCAACGTTGCAAGCACGGTCTCTGGGGGCCCTGGCCTGGCATATGATAAGAGGAGCCCAAAGAACAGAAAAGAAAGCCAGAGCAGACACTGCCACTGCCCTGCCTATCTCACTACACACCGGTGGGATTGTCTCCCAGCCTGGATCAGCCATCTCCAGGAAACAAGAGCCAGCTCTGTTGAAGTACCTTCCCCTGAAGGAGGCGTGGGTTATGAATGTCACTGGACTCCTCCCAGGGTAAGGTGATAGGCAGAATCTTTTGTTAGTAAGACATGGACTTACAGGCTCGCAACACTGCAGGTTTCTGCCGTCTCATCCCCATTTTACAGATGGGAAAGCTTGAGGTTCAGAAGTCATGGGACTTGCCCAAGGTCACACAGTGAGTCCCCAGACCTGAAACCAAAGCTGTCCACCACACTGTCCCTATCAGCAGAACTCTATGACTAATACACTTCTCCCCTATTTTATCACTTTGGTAGATCTATTAGAACTATTCGAACTATTTTTAAATGGGGACATGTTAACAAATGTTTGATTCAACCCAACTGAGCCCCTTCATGAAACCACCAAATTTAGAGCCACGAGAGCCTGAAAAGATCCACTCCAGCCTGACTGTTCAGGTTAGGAGGCTAAGGCCTCCAGGGTGAAGAGATTCATTCAAACTAGCTGGAGGCAGCCCCAGGGAACCAGTTTCTGAGATCTAAATTCCCATCCCAAAAAACAAAGCAGATCCTCCCTTTTGAGGGAATGGGACGGACCCTAACCCACATCACAATGGAAAGAGCAGGGACCTGGGTATTCCCCTTTGGGACTTTGGATGGGTTTCTGGCTACCAGAGCCCATCCTCCAATAAACCCTTGGGAGGGAAACCACTGAATAAACATAGCCCAGAGACCTAAAGAGTGGGATGCTTTGGGGTGTCCTGATGCCATACCTTTGCCAAAACAAATGACTCTGGAAGTCAGGGTACCCAGAGGGCAAGGCGCTGTTTCCAGAGAATGAACAGGAACTGGTTCTCCTGTATCCACTCTGTGAACCAGGAGCTTCTCTGAGTAACATGGGGACAATCCCAGAGAGGCCCACACAGAGAACTTTCTCTCAGTCTCAGTAACACAGCAGTCCAACCAGACACATGCTGCCGGACAACGATCCCTCCTCCCACAACTAAGCCACACAGGCCCCCTATTGTGTCAGTTTAAAAACTGAACTTTGCTGGGCAAACACATTCGGCTGTGTTCAAGAAACCAGTTTCTCTCGCCACTTGGGAAACAGCAGCATGCATGCAAGAAGGGACAGCTGGGGGGGGTGGGGGGTGTTGTTGGTTGGTTTGTTTTTTAAGCAAAGCCCTGGTCATCACTGCTATAGCAACTAGAACAAAAAGGAGACTAGCCAGCGCCGATTAGATAGATGCTTCCAATGTTCCTGGTTTTGTAGCTCTTAAGAAAACAGAACTGCAGGAGAGAAGTCATTTTGGATCAAACAGGGATTCCGGCTTCTGGTGTGCTCAAATCATGGGCTGGCCCTCTGACAGCTGGCGAAGGCAATCAGCAATTGGGGGGGGGGGGGGGGTGAGAAACTAAGGTTCTAATAAAACAAAACATCCCCAGATCTGCAGAAGGCCAGATGTGCCAGTGCAAGGTGGAAAGAAGATGGGGTAGCAATTAAGTGGTGCCTGGCATTTCGCAGCCCTTCCAGTCTCTGGACAAAAGCTAGTTGGGAATGCACTAGTTTCCCTCTATTGTGTATGGGGGAGGGTGAGACTCGCCCACCCCACCCCTTCTGAGAACCCAACCACCCTTCTGACTGGTTCTTCCAAACCCTTTTAATACTGCACTTCCCGGCTATAATTTGAGGGAGGAGGGCCCGCAGATCTGATTTCTTCTTTACACCGGAGACCGGCTCCTCCAAAACCCCTTAAATAGTGTCATCTTCCCACCAAAGGCGTCGTGCCCCAGCACAGTCCTCCCTAAAGCAAAATCCAGTGTGTGAGGAGGAGTGGGGGAGTCGCTGGGTAATTATATTTCGAGCAGTGAAATGCTGTGGCTGTGCGAAAGGAAAGCACCAAATGCCTGAACGGTAAAAATGCAGTTTCAGCAAACACGTTGCTGAAAAGCGGCAGACAAAAATCCTGGGAGGAAAGGAAAGGAAGGAACAAGCCGGAGTCTGGGGCGTGAGGGGAAGACACACACACAGAGAGAGAGAGAGAGGGAGAGAATGGCGGGCGTATGGTCACACTTTAGGGGGACCCCCCACGCCTCGTCACCCCGGCCCACGGGTGCTCGTCAGTCACACAGAGAAAAGTCCAGGGTGTGACTCAGTGGGAGAATGAGTCCTGCAGCCCCGCAAAATGGAAATGGGGTGGGGGCAGAGATGGGGAAGCACGGGATGCCCGCGGGCAGCCCACCCCGCCCACGGGCGCCTCCAGCCTTCACCCCAGTTCCCACTCCGCCCCTCCCCCTCCAAATCCCGCCCAAGGTGAGGAGCTGGTCCTGGGTCCCCAAGCCGCCGCATCAGCGAGTGGAGGAAGGAGAGGAAGCCTCAAAGGGGCGACTCCAGGATGCATCTGGGAACGAGTGCACATGGGCAGCGAGGGAGGTGCTGGGGGCCACCTTCCGGGCGCGCGGCCCCCTTACCTCCAGAGTCCGGATCTCCTGCTGGGTGAGGTCGTTGGACACCGCGCACTTGGTACGCAGCCCGCGCAGACTGCCGATGGAGATGTCGATGAGCTTCTGGAGCTGCCCGCACTGCTGCAGCGCCCGGCTGGCTGCGGCGCCGGGGCCCCCGTCCGCTGCCGCCGCGTCCCCCCCGCCGCGGCCCTCCTTCTTCTCCCCCATCGCCGCCGCGCGCAGCGCTGCTCTATCCATGCCTCGGCATCGGGGCCGCGGGGTGGACGAGGCGGAGAGCCCGGGGGGCGCGGGCGCCTCGGGAGGGAATCCGCGAGCGGGGAGAGCTAGACCAGGAGCGCCGCTCGGCGCAGCCGGATCCCGGACGCTGGGACGACCGGCCGCAGAACACGCTGCTCACGCCGACCGAGCCGCGGCGGCAAAGCGAAAGCCGCGGCGACCCGACGGCTGCGGCTCCCGAAGCTTTTAAGTGGCCGCGGGGGCCGGGTCAGGGGAGCTGAGCATGCTGGGACTTGTAGTCCGCGCCGCGCACCTGCCGCCCGGCCCGCGCCCTCGGGGCCCGGATCCGCTTCCCGAGCCCTGAGCCCCGCACCCTGCGGTCCAGACTTTCCCCCTCCGCTGCGGGCTCCGGCTGTGCGAGACCGCCCCGCCTCTGCGCCCCGGGAGTGGCTGCAGCAGCCAGCTCCTCCCCCCCCCCCCCCCCCCCCGGGCTCCCAGAGCCGGGGGAAGCCTAGTGTCCCCGCCCTCCCCGCCCCTCCCCACGGCACTCCCGCCTCCAGCCTGGGGGCTTCCCACGACCCCCGGATGGGGCGGGGCAGGGGCCGGAGGGTCCGCTTCCTGCAATTCTGCAGCCGCTGCCGAACCCTTGGAAGAGGGGGACAGTGGAGGTTCCAGGATTTCTATGTGGGCTTTAGGAGCCGCCATCTAGTGGGAAGGGGCCTAAAGTACTCATCCTCCAGCTGGTTCACAAAGCAGTGGACTCTCAATTGTCTACACCAACCGGAATGCTCAGACCTGGAGAAGAACAGCAAGGACTTTCTTCAGGAGCCTATTTTCCCCCCAAAATAAGTATCCCATCCCTCTGCCACCCCAATCCAGCAGTCGAGTCCAGAGGCCTGGGGTGGCACATTGATTTGTCATGGGCTTGGTGCGCTCTAGAGCAAACGCCCTGGGTTCAAATTCACACTCTACCTACTAGCTGTGTGACTTGGGCAAATTGAGCTCACCTCTGAGTGTCTGACTTTCCCCATCAGTAAAAATGGGTTGATTATAGTACCTGTCTAATAGGGTTCCTATAAAGAATGAGTTAATGTATGGACCTGAACTGATTACTGACACATATATCACTGGATAAATGATGGTATTTGCTACGAGTGAACCTCAGATCTCCTAAACTGAACTTAAAAACTTCTTAAAAACAGGGCCCCAGACCTGGTCTGTGGACACAGGCACAGTGTCTGTCTATGCCTTCTAACTCAGCATTCAAGCTGCAACCCATTTCCCCACTCTCCCTCCAACCCCCACCCCCGACCTCCTGCCGGGTTCACATGTGCCCTTGGCTAAACTGAAAAGCCAAGACTCTAATCAAAAGCACACAATTCCATACTTCCAACATCTGCTATCCAGAAGGAATATCTCTAAATTTTCTCCTGTAAATGCCTTGGCTGCAGAAGTGGCTGGCTAATTTATCTTTGTATCCTCTTTTCCAGAGCCAAATACAGCGCCTGGCCCACAGCAGGAGCTCCATGAAATTGTGCAGCCCATTTCACGAATTCTTCAGACAGATCCTATACTGAGTTTCTCCTATCTTTCAGGCCAGCCCTGGCCTGGGCACTTTATCTCTGTGTCTGTCTTGTCTGTCTCCCCCTCTTTTTTGAAGAATGAGAATTGAACAGGAGGTAGGGGCACAGCATTGTATTCCTGCTTGAACTCCACACATAGGACCAGAGGGCATTTTATAGTAAACCTTCCTTTAATGTCATTTGAAATTTCAAAACTAAAATACAAAACTATGATAACTTTAAAATGTGCTTTTGCAAACTTACCCATCCTCTGAGAATTTTCTGAAACACAAGAGGTTTCCTTCCTAACCCTTGACCCTTTCCACTCCTCACTTAATTTAAAACAGGATTCCCTGTTCTGTATCTATGAAGCCCCCCACCCTGACTGTCACCTTAGCCCGGTCCAGGGTCGTTGCAGAAGAGTCGTAACTTTCCTGAAAGGGAACTGTGCCCCTGTTGTTCTCTACCTGAGTGTGAATCAGAATCTCCTGGAAGGCTGGGTAACATGCAGTGATGGACCCCACCCTTATGGTTTCTCATTCAGTGCTTGAGGATGGGGCTGGAGAATGTGTGTATTTTGTTTTGTTTTTTAAAGATTTTATTTATTTATTTATTTGCCAGAGAGAGAGAGAACAAGGGAGCACAAGCAGGGGGAGTAACAGGCAGAGGGAGTGATAAAAGCAGACTGCCTGCTGAGCAGGGAACCCGATGCCAGACTTGATCCCAGGACCCTGGAATCATGACCTGAGCCAAAGGCAGACGCTTAACCAACTGAGCTGCCCAGGCACCCCCAGAATTTGCACTTCCAACAAGTCCTCAGGTGCTGCTGCTGCTGCTGCCGCCTCCACAGGTCAGGGAGCCTGAACTTTGAGAAGCGTTGGTGTGTAGGAAGGTCAGTGGGCCCAAAGAACTATCTCCGGGGACCGTCCATAGCGTGTCCCAGCTGATGAAGAATCTGTTTGCTCAGCAGCAAGAGCTGCCAGGCTTGAGTGACAGACTCGCTCTAACTCAGTTCACAAGCAGTTTCCTGGTAAGTGCCTATTTATGCTATAATGACCACGGGCGCCTGGTTGGCACATTCCCCGCCAGGGCCACTTCAGGTAGGCAGCCAGATCCTGAGGAGAGTAACTGCCGGGCAGTGGTGTTGGGACTGGAGACTGGACAAGCCCCAGCTCTGGTTGCTGTCCCACCAGGCTCCAAGCGCCTGGGCCCCCTTCTGTGGACACGGCCTTCCTTCTGTTCTGCTGAAACCAGTCAGTCAGCCACTGGCTTCCTACCCCCTCCATCTCAGAGGCATGGAGGCCCTTCTCAAGCGGGTTTTGGGATCCCCCCAGCCACATGCTTACAGAACAACCTCTTAGAGATGCAGAAAGCATGGCTTTAAAAATAATCCTTCCATTCATCCCTTTAACATTCAGAAAGTACTCCTCAAGTGTTTACTTATGTGGCCGGCCCTCTTCTAGGCTCAGGGAAACAAAAATCCTTACCCTCCGGGAATTTGTATTCAGGCCAGAGAAGACAGACAAGAAAGAAAGAAGTGTAATGAATGCCCAGGGTGGCAGATGGTAACAGGTCCTGGGACACAGCAGAAAACAGGGAGAGGGACCGGGAGTGTGGCCTTCACCACCTTCCCTGGAACTGTTTCAGGGAGTGCGGTTCTCAGTCCTGGCTCAGAATGGCTCTCTGACCCGGGGCAAGCCCTCTGGAATCTCAGAGTCTTTCTCCTCATTTGCAAGATGGAGGTCACGTGTTGTGAGGGAGAACAGAGAGAATTCTGCAAAGCCATGGTCACCATAAGGGTCTGACTATTTATTTTTATTTATTGGTTAAATGATTACTATAGGCAGCACGGTTCCAAGCACCTTGGTTAACTCACTTAACTAATGTTAGTTACTTTCCTTTCCCTTCCTCCCGAGTGAGACTCTCCTGGTTCAAGGAATTCATTCATTATGCGGTGATTCTTAGGTTCAACTTCATCTCCAGGTTCTTGAGACTTTTTCTGTGGCATCCTCAGTACAGAGAGTTCTCGCCTTCCTCTCCCCCTCCCCTCTGCCTCAGGCACCTGCTTTACCTGCACACTAGGTCTTGGAAGCTTGAAAAACCCTGTGTGTGTCCTAACACCATGGCAGTCATGTGGACAAGTTCACGCTTAGACCCAGCAGGCATGAGAGGAGCACCTGCCATATCCGGGCTCTGGGATAGGCCAAGCAAAGGAAACCAAGTCCTTATTCCTATGCAACAAACCTGAGAGTGGAGACTGGAAGTTCACAAGTCAAAAAATATATTACCAGAATAAATTCGAAGGGTAAGTGGTGTGAAGTGGGGGGAGCTAAGATCTAAATAAGGAGAAGGAGCAAGCCATGCGGAGCTCCGGGAAGGGGGCATTCTAGGCAATGGGAACATCATGTGCAAATGGCCTGAGGCAGGAACAACTTGGCACACTCTGGGAACAGAATGAAGGCCAGTGTGGCTACAGCACAAGCAGAGAAGAATAGGGGATGGAGAGGATGGGGGGTAGGGACTGTTGGGAAGAGGCCGATCAAGTAGGACTTGGGCAGGAAATTTGGATTCTTCTCTTTGTTACTCCTAATGTGGTCCAAGATTCCTGCATCACCTGGGAACTTGTTAGAAATGCAAGGTCTCCAGCCTCATCCCAGAGCAGCTGAATCACAGCCTGGATTTTAGCATTTGACCTGAGTGAGTGTATGTTCAAGTTTTAGAAGCATAGCTCTCTAAGTATGTGTAAAGAAAGCCACATTCCTAGCAATTTTAAGGGTTTTAAAACATCTCTCCGACCCCATGAAGGGTGGATGTGAGAGAAGCAGGGGTCCACAGCAGCGGCACTGGTTTTGAGACTGTTGCAGTGGTTCAGGTGAGGTCCCAGGAGCAGAATGAAGCCTAGGAGTGCGAGGAAGATACGGAAGAAATAGACAGGATGCCCGACAAGCCCAAGGGTTGGATGTGGAAGGAGGAAAGAAACACTTTGGGACATCTTGGCCACTGACCGCCCTCCCAAGACACTGGGGGGGCACTGTCAGAGGAGCCTTACCCTGCCGTCAGGGGTGGCCACACCCACTCGCGCCATTCTCACCTCTAAGCCCAGTGGTCTCAGGACTGACAGGTAGGTGTCAGATTTCTCTTAGAACCTAGGGTTTGGGTGAGCCTGGTGATGGGTATTAAGGAGGGCACATATTGCATGAAGCAGTGGGTGTGATGCATAAATAATAAATCTTGGAACACTGAAAAAATAAAGTTTAAATATCTAAAAAAGGAAGAAAAAAAAAAGAACCTAGTACAGGAGAAGCTTTGTTTTCATGGATTTTACCCTCAGTCAAACTATCCAGGAAATGCACAGAGTAACCCTGGAGAGATGGACTCTGTTATCTGTTCCCGGTGCTCATTCATTCATTCTTTCATGCATTCACCAAAGATTCACTGAGCCAATATGCAATGTGCCACACCTTGTGCCAGCCTCTGGGTGCAGAACAGTAAGTGATACATCCCTTTATAGTTTATAAATAGACTCTTTTTTGAAAGGAAAGCTCACAGTCACCTGTGCTGTGCTTCCTAAGGCCCGTGCCGTCTTGCTCGCCATCTAAAAAACCCCACAGGGGTCCCTGTTGATCTCAAGGTGAAGTATGAATTCCTGAAACAAGGCCCACAAGCTCCTTCATTCCCAGGGCCCACTGCCCTGTCCAAGTTCATGGGCCCCTCAAAGCTTTTTTTGCATCAGTGTCCCAATTTTAAGAATCTGATGACAATAAAAAGTGTCTCTCTAGGAGAGAAGAATACACGCACGCTCGCAATTGTGAAACAACGTCCTGGGGTTTGTGGGGCCCCCTTAAGAGTATCCGTGAACTTGAGGGCTGTAGATAAGCTTAGAAGCCCTGCTTAGCAGTTGCCTTTACTCAACAATCGTGGGTCACACGAGGGAATGTCATGTCACTGTGACCTTGCTCAGCTCTCGCTTCTGCCTGCAGTCCTTCCTCTCCACCTCCCCATGTGCATTTCCACTGATCCTGGAGAGGGAGCTCACATGCCCCCTACCCCTCTCCCACAACAGAATCGATCTTTCTAACTTCCAAATGCCCACAGAACTTTGCACACACCACGTATTTTTTGGTTCTTCCCCTGCCCGTTTCCCTGGACTGGATAATGAGCCTTTTCGGACTCAGACAGATTCTGTATGACCTGGAGAGAAGTTGTGCTCCCTGAGCGACCTCCCTGAGCTTGTGCTCCCTTGTCTGTAAAAATGAGTCTAATTATCTCTCCCTCCAGCACAGGATGTAGCAAGCACTGGGTGTTTTAGACAACCCACAAATCACTGAACTCTACCTCTGAAACTAGTAATACACTATATGTTAAGTAACGGCATTTAAATTAAAAAATAATAATAATCTCTCCCTGCAGGGTGGCGCAGAGAGATAAAGGAGAGAGAGATAGGCCCGCCACGCTACAGTGCTTACATGTGATTGAATAAACGAACGATGGATTGCATTTTATTTTCTTTAAAGGTTTTATTTCTTTATTTGAGAGAGAGAAGGAGCACAAGCAGGAGCAGAGGGAGAGAGGGAGGGAAGGAGAAGCAGGCTCCCTATTGAGCCTGGAACCCTACCCAGGGTTCAATCCCAGGACCCCAGGAGCATGAGCCACCCAAGAGCCCCTCCACTTTCCAATCCTTGCCCTTTGGAGCCACCAGAGCTTGCTCCAAATCCTGGGGTTTCTCGTACCAGTCTTCCACAGGCTCCAGCTACGTCACCGTGGTCTCCAGCTTCCCCCCACCGCCATGCTTCATCCAGCTTCCCACCGGCTCCCATTGTCACCGTCACCCACTATCCCCTGCACTTGGCCTTCCTGCCCTCCTTAACCCACAGAGAGTCTTTGTTCCACCATGACGGTTGGTCCCCAGCAAGCCCCCGTCAGTGAACTCTGCCCCCTCTTCCCGCCAGAGGAACCTGGCTAATGAAGGCCCAGCCCTCATAAAACCCAGCCCTCCACAGGCCTCCAGGCCCATGCCAGAGCAGCGGAACTATGTTGGAGAAAAACATAGCTCTGCTGATGGGCTGCTCTTTAAATTCGTGACCGCAAACCTCAAATTGGCACTTCTCAGGCCTGGCAAGCCTACCAACCTTTCCTAGAAAGTTCATTTTTCCATTCTCAGAGATGGCTATATCTTTTTTTTTCCTTAAAGATTTTATTTATTTATTTATTTGTCAGAGAGAGAGAGAGAGAAAGAGCACAATCAGGGGGAGGGTCAGGCAGAGGGAGAAGCAGGCTCCCTGCTGAGCAAGGAGCCAGATGCAGGGCTCGATCCAGGACCCTGAGGTCATGACCTGAGTCAAAGGCAGATGCTTAACCCACTGAACCACCCAGGAGTCCCGGAGATGGCTATTTCATGCTTTCTTCTACCAATTACCTTGTACTCATCAGTGTTCTTGACTCATCCTTCAGTGAGAAACTAGAGGCCATCAGACCAAATCTACAGCCCTGCTGCCCTTGTGCTTGTGTGTGCTCCCCACCCATTCTCCTGAGACCACAGAAGAGGTGCCCTGGGATCCATCCCCTCCAGCAGGCTGGAGGCTTCCACTCCAGCAAGTATCCTGCTTTTCCCTGCATCACCATTTTCTCCTTTTCTGTCCTGATATTCTCATTTGCAAACAAACATGTACTGTTATCCCCCTTCAGGAAAGAAAGAATGAAATAAAGAAAGTGGAAGGAAGGAAGGAAGGAAGGAAGACAGACAGATGGGCCCCTGGGTGGCTCAGTGGGTTAAAGCCTCTGCCTTCAGCTCAGGTCGCGATCCCAGGTTCCTGGGATGGAGCCCCGCATTGGGCTCTCTGCTCAGCGGGAAGCCTGTTTCCTCCTCCTCTTTCTCTCTCTGCCTACCTCTCTGCCTGCTTGTGATCTCAGTTTATCAAATAAATAAAATAAATTTTTAAAAATCTTTGAAAGAAAGAAAAGAGAAGAAGAAAGAAAGAGAAGAAGAAAGAAAGAGAAGGAAGGAAGGAGAGGGCAGGCGGGAGGGAGGAAGACAGGCAAGCAGAACTCTGTTGTAGCTAGAGCCCTGGTAAGAAGCAAAATTTCACTCAGATAGTTCAATTAACCTCAAAGAAGGGGCCACTTACAATGGGAATGGACCAAACGAGGATGCTGGAGAGCGCTGGCAACACCTAGCATAGAAAGGCCAGGGGAAGAAATAGTGCTCTCTACACCATGCGGGAGGGACAGCTGGGAAGGACTTGCAACCACAGGGGACAGGGATCCTTCTGGAGACAAGGCCCCCCAGACAGTGAGGGAGAAGAGAGGAACACCTTCCTTCCAGACTTTTCAGCTCTTCGGCCTTTGCCCCCTCTTGGCTGAACCCTCTTGGGAACATTCTAGCAGGACCATCTAGGTGATACAGTACAAAAGGGTCCCCTTCCCAGAGCCCAGAGTAGGATACGGATGGGCAGAGAACAGATCTCGGATGGGAGACCGGACAGCACCCCTTGCTTTTACCCCAAATGCCCTTCCAGCTTCTGCCGTTTCTCTGCTAACTTTCGTAGCAGAACTTCTTAGAAGAGCTGTCTACACTCAATTTCTTTACTTCTCATGCTTTCTCCAACCTACTGGTGTAGTTTGGTCTCATCATACAGCCTGCCAACCTTTCCACCGAAGTTCCTCGTTTCATGGTCGCCAGTGGTGGCCCTGAACCCAGATGAGAGACAGCCGCTTGAGCGGTGGTCGCATCACCATCCTGAGACAGTTTTCTTGGCTTCTGTGCCCCTCAGAGCTCTGCTTTCCTTCCTGCCTCTCTGGGAGCTGATGCTTGGTCTTCCTTGCCAGCCCCGCCTCCTCTTCATCAGCTTGCTCTGGAGCTCCATCTAGGACCTGTGAGGACCGTCACCTTCATGCTCGTTCTCCGGTTGAGCAGGTGCATGGAGGCTTCTTACCCTTCAGCTCTCAGCTCACATGCCATGCCACCTCTCCACAGAGGCTCCCCGTGGCCACATTCCCCAGAGCAGCCACTCCCGCCCTTGGAGCTGGGTCATGTTGCCCTGTTTGTTTCCTTCCTCAGCCTTGTAGCTATTTGCCAACCTGCTTGTCTTATAGATTTGTTTCCTTCTTTATACAGGGACTTGGTAGCCGTCAGTGGCACCCATTCCTACATCCCTAGTACTTAACACCAGTGCAAAGTACAGAGCAGGTGCTAAAATTACAGTTGTTGCATGAATGATCAGGAACTTTGCCAATGTCACATAACAAGATAAAGCCAATAATTTAAGAACGCTGTTTTGCTTTTGCAAGGCTGAATTTCCTGAGAAGCACTTAAATATCTTATTGGATCCTTTGAAAGCAATTCTCTTTCCTGTTCAATTTACACTCACATCTATTATATGTATATGTGGAAATAACCTGAGCAGAGAATCTGACAATACAGATTAGGGAGTAGATGGGGCTCTGTGTTAGTGTCACATAGCTCCATAAAGTAAAGACTCAGAAAGATATCATCTCTTGGCCCCATCTGGTTAATGGTCAAGGCCCAGGTCAAGGGCCAGCACTGTGGAATGAGGCCAGACCTAGATTTAAATTCCATCTGCAGGGCGCCTGCATGGCTCAGTTGGTCAAGCATCTGCCTTCCTCTAGGGTCATGATCCCAGGGTCCTGGGATCGAGTCCCATATCGTCAGACTCCCTGCTCAGCAGGAGAGCTGGCTTCTCTCTCTCTCCCTCTGGCCCTCCCCTCCCCCGTGTTCTCTCTCTGTCTCTCTCATTTTGTTCTCTCTCTATATATATATATAAATTAAATCTTTTTAAAAATTTCATGTTAACCTTCATTCATAAACTTACCCAAGTCACTTTACCTCTCGGAGCCTCTAGGTTCTCCTGTATAACTGCCTGGTTAGGGCTGTCACAAGGATTAAGTGAACAGCCCTCGAAAAGCCCTCAGCCCCTGAGCCTGGCAGTGGAAGCATACTGTATTAGTTCCAATCATTTCCACAGATCTGATACAATTTTCCAATTTCAGAAGCCTCCCACTGATCACAGCCTGCAAAAGGGAGCGACGAACGGGAATCGGGGTGGTGAGGGCTGGCACCTGTTTCTGGCACGTTGTTTGAAAGGTGGCAGGAAATGGCTAGAAATGAAAGATAATGTAATATCCCCACCAGGGTCAAAGAACTGAAAGGTTATGGTGTCCCCCTTCCCATGAATAGGAATCAAAAATAAGGCCACAAAAATAAGAAAAAAAAATCAAAATAAGACCGCAAAACACAAAATCTGCCTGTATGCTAAAGTGCAAATGACTTTTTTTTCTCCTTAGATTTTCTAATTGCAAAATTCTAGATAAATTTATGGAAGCCGAGCTCTTCATTTTCCAGTGGCCTTGCTGTGTTGCCTGCCTTCAGGTAATCCAGCACATATCCGACACCAGGTTCAACATTTCCTAGGGTCTGGCTGCCCAGAAATGCTTCTACACCTGTAATGTAACTAATGATAATGATAGTGTGTTGCCTTTTTTATTGTCCCACTGTTGTTGTTTTTTTTCTCCTAAGATTTTATTTATTTATTTGACAGAGAGAGAGATCACAAGTAGGCAGAGAGGCAGGCAGAGAGAGAGTGGGAAGCAGGCTTCCTGCTGAGCAGAGAGCACAATGCAGGGCTCAATTCCAGGACCCTGAGATCATGACCTGAGCCAAAGGCAGAGGCTTAACCCACTGAGCTACCCAGGCGCTCCAGTCCCTTTGTTTTTGAAATTCATCAGAGTCTTTTCACCTAGATTACTTTGCTTGAACTCCACATCTTTGGGAAGTGGTTGGTACTGCTTGAGTTTAAACCCAGAGAAATTGATTGTTGAGGGGTTGGCCCCACATTCACAGGATAACCAAAATGTAGCCGAGGCCCCTGGACCTACCAGATCACAAGCCAAATGATTCGAATTACTCTTCGCCTAGCGATCACCCACTCATCTTTTACTCATGTTTTACTTTGCTTGATATTACAAGCAAACTCACAATGCAAGACTCCAGACCTAGGTTCCGCCTCTTCCTAGAAGGCCTCCCTCCCCTCCCAGCTGGCCTGGCTCCCTCTTCCAAATGTCCAAAGTACCATGCTGGGTCCCAGCATCACAGGACACCCTACCTCAAAACACTGTGTGTCCTTTCCTGCCTCCTGCCCTGGGCCATGAGTAATCCGAGGGAAGGGATCTTTGCTGGTTGCAAGAGCGTCCAAAAAGTTTGTGGCTCGTCACTGAACCGAATGAACCTATTTAATGAGTATAAAGATGTTTCTCAAACTGGATTTCATCTGCTGGGAAGACTTGTTTTACAAGAAATTAAGGCGGCACTAACCTAGTCCTAGGCAGAAGACAGACTTGGAAAGGTTCCCTCCTGCCACCTCCAGCTCCTCATAAACACAATGTGTCCCTGAAATACCATCACTGGAGAAGAGTCTGTTGTCTTGGACTGATATTCTTATTCCCCCGACGGGACTACAGAGAGCTTGGTGGGTGGATAAGTGCCTGAAGGGAAGGGGGCTGCTGAAAGATACTAGTTCCTACAATTATTTACATACCTGCCAATCATCCCCACTCTATGCAGGCTGAAATGCATCAGACCTGTGTCCATTTCCAGTGGCCTGGGGATCCGAGGGGACTCTCAAGTTCAGGGGCATAAAACGAGGTCACGTTTCTGGTTAATATCACACTTATAAGGACTTGAAACACTCATCCTCCTTATTCACAGTCTTCACCCAGGCCCTGTCCCTGAGGGTGTCTAGGCCTCCCCTTTGGGAGCTAAACCTGTCCACACAAAGCTCCCACATCTGTGATGGGCCTCAGCCAGGCCCAGGTGCCAGGTGCCAGGTGCCAGGGCAACCTTGTTGAGACAGGCTCCAATCCTCCTTGACTTTAAGTCCTCTCTTGCAAAATAGGGCCCCCTCCTAGCCCTAGAGTTGACTTCCCCCTCGAGATTTCTGCATTCTTAGGAGAGATGCAGCCAAAGCCATAGCCTGATGCCCTGTGTGTCCCTCGGAGTAGAACGAGAGAACACGGACTACATCTCCAGGACTGTCTGCCTTTTCTCCATTCATTCGTTCAACTCATTCACCAGGTCTATCTTAAGGATTTAGCAGCCTCCACTCTCAGCATGGGGTAGGGGCCGCTGTCGGGAAAGAACAGATGTGGTCCCTTCCTTCATGGAGATAATGTTCCTGTGGGGGAAGACAGGCAATAAGCCAGTATGCAACAGAGCAACCAAGACACACTCAGACAGCTACTGAGAAGGGCTTTGGACAAAAGAATGCACGATGATTTGGTAGATTTACGTGGGAGTAAATTCAGACAGTGTCATATAGTAGGTGACGTTTTATCTGAGCAGTGCAAGTCACGGGGGCCACCATGTGCAGATTCGTGGGGCAGAGGGCAACTCACGCAAAGCCCCCAGGATAGGAACTGGCTGGGTACCCGGGGATTTCTCCGAGTCCAGAAGCTAGGGCGTTGCTGGAGACTGGATTGCAGGAGGGCTGTGGACAAGTATGAGAAGCTCTCCCATAACTTGCTCCCCACAGAGGCCAGGGTTCTTGAAACAGGAAAGCAGAATTCTTAGGGTAAGAACAGAAGGCAGGGAGCGGTGGAAAACTTACGGTGAGAAAGGAGATGGTCACTTTGAGAGACTGGATATTCTAATGGACCCTGGCCAGGCCACCATGAGAACAGAACTCTGCCCCACAACCTGCAGCCACCAGCCCAGGAAGCTGAGCCACAGCCCCTGGAGGCATCAGGCCCAAACAGCCAGGAATTGATCAATAACGGCCAGTATGGCCGCCTGGATGGCTCGGTTGGTTAAGCATCTGCCTTCAGCTCAGGTCATGATGCCAGAGTCCCAGGATCAAGCCCCACATCGGGCTACTTGCTCAGAAGGGAGTCTGCTTCTCCCTCTGCCCCTTCCCCTACTTGCACTTACACTCTCTATCTCTCTTGCAAAAATAAATAAATAAAATCTTTAAAAAAAAAACCCTGCCAGCTTCCCTAATTTTCACCCCGTTGGTCCCCATTTAGGACCAACCAGCAAAAACCAAATAGACATCCCTAACCAATCATGCGGGATACCCTGCATCTATCAGCTCCCTCGAGCTTCCCCGCCAAAAGCCTCCCATCGGGGCGCACCTGACGCCTCCCTCTTTCCCCTGTAAAGCATTGCCATGTCCGGCCACCCTTGGGGCTCTGCCAAACATGTGGGCTGACTCCCTATGGAAAGCTCTAACTATATTTGTCTGTTCTTCGCTCATTCCTGAATTTTGGACAAGGAGCGGCAGGAGTCATGAAGAGAAAGGGACAATCTGATGTTGACTTTGGAGATGAAGCAGGCTGACCTTGCTGAGGGATTAGAAGTGGCTGAGGGCTCCTGGGAAGGAAAGAGGGGACTCAAGGATACTTACTGAGTGGATGGGGCATCGTTTACTGAGCTGAAGGCTGAAGGGGGAGCAGGAGAGTGAGGCTGCCTACAAGTCAGAAGTCAGGTTTTGATGAGTTTGAGACGCCTATTAGATGTTGGTGTCTAGGAGGCACTTACAGCTAAGCCTGTGGTCAGAAGGGATCAAGCAAGAGAGAAAATGTGGGAAGTGCTCCTGGGAACATAGCGTTCATAGCCAGGAGCATGGATGAAATCAAGGGGAGAGAGGAAGAGACTGGAAAGCAGGACTGAGCCTCAGAGACTCCCAGTCAGAGGTGGGTGGAGGACGGGAGTCCACGGAGACTGCAGGATGCGGTCCCTTCTGCACCAAAGGGAACCCGGCACTCTTCGGCAGGTCACTGGGGCTCTGGGCTACCTGCCACCGCCTTCCTCTGTGGCCTCATCTCATCCCGCCACCCTCCTTGGACCAACATATTCCCCCAGCTGCGTCTCACTACACATCCTATGTCCTCTCCAGGACTTCAAAAGTGATGTAGACTCATGACCAATATCTCAAATACAAGGGCGACACATGACCCAGAAAGTAAGAGCTGTCTGGAGTCCATCCCGCATCAATACACTTCTGGGCTACATCCTTCCAGGTGTTTTCTGTGCATGCATTAGTGCCCGCTCTCTCACACTCACATGCCCCCAAATTCTCCCCTGCCACCAAAACTGGGAAATGCCTGCTTTAAAACTTGCTTTTTCTTCTTATTAAAAAAAAAAGAGAGATTTATTTATTTATTTATTTATTTATTTATTTATTTTAGGCGTGGGGGGGATCCTCAAGCAGACCCCCCGCTGAGCAGGGAGCCCGATGCAGTGCTCCACCTCATGACCCTGAGATTACGAGATCATGACCTGTGCCAAAATCAAGAATCAGATACCTAACTGACTGAGTCATTCAGGCACCCCTAAAACTTGCTTTTTTTTTTTTAATACATCATGGACTCTTCCCATGTCAGTAGGTAGGTGCTTCCTTCTTCAAAACAGATGTTCAGACTTCATTGAATGGATTGATCACAATGTAACCATTCCCCATTGACGAAGCCTCCCATCCTATCTTTTTTACATTTACAAAATGGCATGGCTCTAATCTGTACATTCTGTGCAAACTCATGCCCTTGGACAATTAAATTCCCGAAGGTAGGATTGTGAGGTCAAAAGAGGTGAATGCTGTTAATTTAATAGATACTACCAAACTGCTCTCCAAAGACCTCACAGCAATTTTTGTTAATAAATAGGAATTCCACATTCTTGCCAAGACTGGGTAATACTGATCATTTTAACTTGTTCAATTCTGATAGAAAGATTATATTGTATTACTGTTAATGTGCATTTCTTAGGATATAAAGAAGGTTTCTCATAGTTTTTCCTATTCTTTGCCCATTTTTCTGTGGGTGCTTTTGTCCTTTTGATTTGTAAGCCTTCTTGGTGTACTCAAAGAATCAGCCTCCTGTCATATGTAGGTGTTACAAATAATCTGTATTGATTTTTTTGTTTTGTTTTTCTTTATTTTTGCTTTATACAGGTTTAGAATTTTATGTGATGGTGTGCGGTTAACTTTTTTTTCTCAGATTTTGTGTGTCGTGCTTTGGAGGCCCTCAATATTCTGAAGCTATTTTCTATAACCTGCCTTTTTTCTAGAACTTCATAGGTTTTATTTTCTTACATGTAAACATCTTTGAACCATCTGGAATTATTTGGGTGCTGAGAGACAGAGACCTAGTTTCTCTTCGTAAATATCTATCAAATGAATGAATCAATGGGACAGACCTTCTGCAGCCCTGAGTAAAGTTGATGCCCTCCTAAGCATTTCGATTAGATGCTTAATAAGGTTATTCATTCAACCAATGTTTCTAACCATGCGCCCATGTGGAGGAATGCGCGTGACTCTTCCCGTCAGCGGAGGAAACAGACAGTAGCCTGATAGCACAATGAATATAAAACTTACAAAGGAGACATGCGCTCTAGAAGAGCATGTGATGAAGGGAGCTGCCCTAGCCTGGGAGGTCAAGGAAGGTATCTCTGGTTAGAGAAGCTTCTTGGACAGGACACTCTCGGGATCGGCACCCATGGGAGAGTGAAGGCAACAAGACTGGGCAGAGGGAGAAAACCAGGTTGTAGGCACAACAAAGTCTCAGAGAATCCCGGGGAGCTCTGGGGGTAGAGACGGCACTTCAGGGGCGCTCTGAATGAAGACAAGGGGTCCGGTCTTCCTTACGTGTCCCTCCTCTCCTCCAATGCACTAGGCAGTAGATGAAGGCTGCCCCCACACAGCTCATGGAGAGACCCCTCCATGAGAGTCAGCCTCCAGCCCTCCCAGCAGCTGGGAGAATGAGGACACCCACCCTGAAGAGGACTTCTGGGTGACACACCACAGCACTCACCCCAGAAGTCCTCCCTGAGAAGTGGGGGTGACCCTTAGTTACTGATGGATGAGTAGGAATTCACCAGGCACAGAGAATGGGGGTTTCCTCCAGCACAGTGCCGTGCCACGGAAGCGGGGAGACCGATTAGGGGGGCTAGTGGGTGAATAGGTTCATGTAACACATTCAAATCTGGATGTGCACATACAAAAAAAAATGTAAAGAAGACAGAAAGGCCCCCCGCCCTCAGAGCCTGCTACTATTAACGTTTTAACATATTTCTTTTCTTTCTTCTCTGCATATTTTATTAAAAAGCGAGGGTTTTTACGGCGGTTATGATTTGCTTTTCGGCTTTTTTTCCTACGAAGTTTCTCCTCTGTTTTTACTCTTTCTAATCACAAAACCAGTACCTGCCAATTACACACAAGTCAGAAAGCACAGATTTTGAAAAGAAAACTAAGAATATCCACATTCTCTCCTCCCCATTGTTGCTATCATCCAGACCCTTTGTTATGCGTATCTGTAGCCTGCGCTGTCTTAAAGAATGAGTCTCTAACCCATCACTCATCTGTCTCCTTTGAGATCCCAGGGCTGGAGTCAGGAGCTGTGGGCTCAGTCCCTGGTCAGACATTAATAGTTACATGGTCCACTCCACTTCCCCTCCACTCCCCTTCCCTTGCCCAGTGCTGAAGTGTGCCTAAGGGCTAAAATTTCCAGCATAGACTTAACTATAATCAGGAAGGGTGGTGGCCAGCAAGCCCCAGGACTGAAGGGCCAGGTTGGGGTGGGGTGGGGGAGAAGGACCAGAAAAGAGGCCTGCCACAATCAAAGGAAGGTTTTGCCAAGCATCCTCTAGCATGGGAAGGGGCAAGGCTTCAGGGCTATTTTCACTACCTAGAGTTTCCCACAGCTCCTAGCAGTTCCCTCAGTGTCCCAGGCCCTCTCAGCCCAGCCCAATCCTCAGCCTGCATCTATTCCCTTCTCCTGACCCAGCTTGGTTCACGCTTACAGATCCTTCAGAACTCAGCTCTGGGGACACCTCTTCCTGGGAGCCCTCCTGCTTCCCCACGAGGAATCAGACTCTTCCTCTGGCCTCAGAACCTCACACACCTCACAGCACATACCACAGGACACTTTGGGCACCTGTTTTGTGGTCTCCCGACCTAGGCTTCCCCCTAAAGTCTGAGCTCCTTGAGGGCTGGGTTGGAGGGGGAACTGCGGGGTCTCCCAAGGGGGAGTCCAGGAGAGACAAAAAAAGCAGAGTGCGTGCGGCAGTGTCGCGCTCTCTGCTTGCTGACTGCAAAGAAATGGACAATTCTTTACCAGGCTGGAAATGACAAGTAAAACCGCCAAGTACCACTTCCTAGAAAGAGCCCCCACCTCCCAGCACAGTGCAGTCCTTGAACCACTGTAGTCTAGAATTAGGATCAAAAGCCTTAGGGTGGTTTTTAGGCTCTGCGTGCTCTGGCCCCTGTCCACTCCCTGGTCTTAAGCTTCTCTGCTGAGTGCCCTGCTTCCTTCAGGCTCTCTGGCCCTCTGTCTTATCCTAGAAGGCACGACACTGCTTCCCTTCTGGCTGTCTCCTGACACAGTTTCCACTGCAGGAACACCCACCTCCTTCAACTCCACAACCAGTTCCTTCACTGAAGAACCCCACCTATTCTGAGGAGCTCAGCACAAATGGCACCTCTTACAGGAAACCCTTTTGGATACGCCAAGCAAGGTCAAAGTCCTTTCTCCAAGCCCTAGCACCCACTTTCTCCTTCTAGCACCCACTACAGATGCTTTTAAATGACTCTGTCACTTAATATCTAAGTCCCCCGCTGGACTGTAAGCTCTGTGGAGGTAAGGGTGTATCTGTCTTGTTCAGCACCAGCCCCCCAGCATCTAGTGCAGAGCCTGGCACAGAAGGAAGGGAGGGGGAAGGAAGGAAGGGAGGAAGGCAGGGAGGGAAGAGCAAGGAGGGAGGGAGAAAGGAAGAAAGAAGGAAAGTCCCCAAGAAACGTAGCATTCTTACTAATAGAAGGTGATGGAACATGAAACATGATTAATTAAGTCAGGCATATAAATAGGGGCCCATATGTCAAGGTTCTCTTTGTTCTGTGACAGTGTAAAACGTGCACATTTTCATCAAGATGGAAACAACAAACAAACACAAAACCACATTCACCATCTCCTGGTGAGACCTTCAGCTATTTCAATGGCCTGAGCCCCTCTCTGAATTCAGTCTAGGTGGGAGGAGCAGATGGTCCCCTAACTATGGACCAACTTGGTCTGGGTCCAGGAAGTTGAGACCCAGAAGCCAAGCTAAAGGTCTGCAACCAAAGGCAAGATCAGATGTAGATTGGTTATCTCCTCCTACTGGACTTGGTGGCTGACTTGTTGCATCCTCAGAGCCTGGGAGGTAGCAACTCTCATCCTCGTTTTACAGATGAGAAAACTGAGCTTCTAATGGTCTGAGGAATCTGGTTAGTATCACACAGTTCTGGAGATGCCTGGCTGGCTCAGTCCATGGAGCGAGTGACTTGATCTTGGGGTTGTGAGTTCGAGCCCCACGTTGGGCATGCAGCCTACTCAAAAAATAATAATAATAATAAATAATGTAAAAAAAAAGGTCACACAGTTCTGTGCCCAGATCCACCTGATCCCAGCAACCACGCTCTTTTGTCCCTGAAGCTTCTCTGACCAAGAGGCAGAGGCACTGGCAGCAGCTGTGGGCATAGTAACTATTGGGTTTTGAAGCCTAGGCTTCCATGGACAACATCTGCTAGTTTGTACCGCAGCCCTCCTCCTTACCCTCTTTCCAGCCGGAAGCTCATTCTGTGAGGGAACAGTGAGCTGGCCCTGCCCTTTCTTCACCCAGCTCCCAAAGGGAGGCAGACCCCATCCCGCATTCAGAGTTACTGACTCTGCCAGGAGCACAGGATCAGGCAGGGGCAATCAGAGGTGTTCCCAGGACTTCGGATCTAGACCTATTGGGAAGGAGAGTCTTTTCCATGAAGGTGCTAAGTAAGTAGGAAACAGAATTGGGGCTGCCCTGAAACTTATTTCTTGTCCCATGAGGGTCAGCCGAGGACTCAAACCAACAGAGGGAGGGAAGCAGAAAAGAGACATGAGGCAGAGAATGCTCTCAAGATCTTCTTGGAGCTCTGGATCCAGCCGTGCCCACACGTGCCCTTGGACTTGCCACCTTATGTTCTTTTTGTCCTGAGCAGGTGCAAGCTGGAGCAAAATTAGGCACACCAGGAGGGAGAAGATAAGAGGGTGAACCAGGAGCACAGCAAGGCCTGGAACTATCCACGCAGGACAGAAGAGTCTTCCAACCCAATTTGGTGCCATCCTTATCACCCACCCACCAGCCTGCCACCAGCCTGACTTTGTACCCATCGTGTACTGCTCTGATCTCGGGCCTGCCATCTGCAGAGGAATGTATTAATTTGCAAAACCACACCAGAGACTGCTTGTTCCCGGGAAACTTGAGAGAAATGGGAAATTTTCCAGTGAAATCAATACAAAGAGAGCTTTTGCCGTCTGGAGAGGGAGGAGGGACTCCGCCTTTACTGAGTACCGTGTGTGTGTGTGTGTGTGTGTGTGTGTGTGTGTGTGTGTGTGTGTCCGTCCTCACCGGTTTCAATGCAGGCTCCAGAACTGAAAGTTTGGTGATTCTATGTTTGATACTCAATGTCACTCACTCAAGTAGGAAATATTTTTGGAATGAATGAAACATTTATTCCAGTTAACCCTCACAAGAGTCCAATCAGAAGAAAGTTCAAAACAAGGAAACTGATTCTCAGAGAGGCTCAGCAAATGCCCCAGAGCCCCAGGGCTGGGAAGAGGCCAGGACAGAATTCAAGACACCTCTTATTTGCATCCTTTCCCTGCCTAGAAGCCATCCTGTCTGTAGGATATGACCACTTGGGGTCACCAGGAACCCCAGAAAGGTTGAGTTACGTGACTTTTGCAAATAAGATTGCACAAATGAGATGATGAAGGGTGTATGATGACTAACATGAAGGAGAAAGTCACACTGCTGGGAGGGGGGGTGCGGTGAGGAGGGAGAAGGGTGTCTTTCCAGAAGGAGAAGGAAACTCTCCAGTTTGTGCCCTGGGGTTTGTCCCAAGAGGGCTAAGCTTGGGACAACTTCCTACATGCAAAGATCCCGAGAGCAGAAGGAAGGGAAAGAGAAGCCCAGGTACTTTACACTCGAGTCTTGTCTCAAACATTTATCTGAAACTTTCGAAATATATTTTTTTAAGATTTTATTTATTTATTGGACAGAGAGATCACAAGTAGGCAGAGAGGCAGGCAGAGAAGAGAGGAGGAGGAGGAAGCAGGCTCCCCGCTGAGCAGAGAGCCCGATGCGGGGCTCGATCCTAGCACCCTGGGACCATGACCTGAGCCCAAGGCAGAGGCTTAACCCACTGAGCCACCCAGGCGCCCCTGAAATATTTTCCTTTTTTTTTTTTTTAAAGATTTTATTTATTTATTTGTCAGAGAGAGAGAGAGCGAGAGCGAGCACAGGCAGACAGTGGAAGGCAGAGTCAGAGGGAGAAGCAGGCTCCCTGCGGAGCAAGGAGCCCGATGTGGGACTCGATCCCAGGACGCTGGGATCATGACCTGAGCCGAAGGCAGCTGCTTAACCAACTGAGCCACCCAGGCGTCCCTGAAATATTTTCTTAATGGGAAAAAAAATACTAAGTTCAAAGCTTTCTTGTCCTCTGTGTTGGGGGAGGAATAGTTTTAAAATAGCCTTTGGGGCACAGGCCCCTCTTGGTTTGGGAGAAACACTTCCATGGCCCTTGGCTGACCACGGGTTAGACCCAATCTTATTTTGGAATGGACCATAAAAGGCTGCCTAGAATGTGCACAGATGGGAATTTGTATCACCGATGTTATCTTTAGGGACCAGATCCCCAACCCTGCTTGGCATACAGACGTGGACTGTACTGCTTTGAAAATTGTCTGTCTACGGGGAGAAGAGGGCACAGTGTATATGTGCGTGTGAGTGTGTGAGCATGTGGGTGTGGCATGCACATGGTGCAAGCAGTGTGTGTGTGTGTGTGTGTGTGTGTGTGTGTGTTGTCTGAGTTTTGTGTCCAGGAGCATCCCCAGAGGATCAGGTCTCTATCTGCAGGCAGGGTGCTGCAGGCCTGTCTTTATTTCCTGTTGACGATGAAGCCTTCAGGACTGGGTGGAGAGTGCTGAGCACCCCTCGACGATTGTGCTGAGCCCCCTGGTGTCATTCCAGAAGGGGAAGGAAACCCTTGGGTTTGGTCATGTATGGTTGCAGATGCTGGCTTCTCCTAGCTTGTCACGGGCTAAAGCAGCCGGGCAGCCCCTCAACCTGTCGCCCTAGAAAAGGGTGTAGAGAACAGAGCTCTGGGCCAGAGAGGCCCCAGGTTCTACTGTTCTAACTGGGGAGGAGGAAAAAAAAAAAAAAGCCCGGGAGGGGGAAGGAGGCTACCAGTGTGGCTGGGGCTGGGACTCGGTCACGTCTTCTCCTGGATGTGGTCATTGTCAGCATCTGGGTTTCCGTGGTTTCTCCAGTCTTGCAGTTGCCTCCAGCTCTCGTCATGCCTCCAGGAACGCTGGGTTGACCGCTGCAGCCTAGTCGTTGCCTGGGACATGAAAGGGCAACCAGTGCCCAGGCTTGGCACGGACCCCCGAGGGAGCTGTTCGCCTTCCCCGCACTGCCTCCTTCTTGTGGCCTGTGGGGCAGCGCAGCGCCATTTCCCGGGGACACTAGAAGCCAAGTGAGAGAGGCCCCGTGTGGGGGAGAAAGTGATGCTAGGGAGCTAGGTGGCGGTGTAGTTACAAGCCTCAGGCATTGATGGCCAGGGACCAGGCAGAAATAACTCCCCTTTCTCCCTCCGGGGCAGGCAAACAAACATTGAAAGCTGAAGCCTAGATCCCATCACATAAAGCCACAGAAGAGCCACTCATAGACTAGTTAGTATATTGATCAGGACTCCTTCGGTTGCGAGGGACCTGATGCGCATTACCCTTAGACAAAAAAGAAACGTATTGGCTCAAGTAACCAATAAATCCAACCTTGAAAATTCAAAGGATTTAGGCATGGCGGGCTCTAATGGTGTCATGGGACCCTGTGTGCCTTTCTCTCTCACGTCCACTTGCTTCTGCTTGACTTCACTCCCCAACAGGGTCTTAGTAGTAGGAAGATGACTCCCAGTGGCTCCAGGCTTACATAGCCTGAGAAGCTGCAATTCCAGAGAGGACTCTGTTTTAGAGTCTGTGAGAAAATTTTCAAAAAGGGATGCCTGGGTGGCTCAGTGTGTTAAGTGTGCCTTCGGCTCATGATCCCAGCATCCTGGGATCCAGTCCCACATCGGACTCCTTGCTCAGCAGGGAGCCTGCTTCTCCCTCTGCCTCTGCCTGCCACTCTGCCTGCCTATGCATGCACACTCTATCTCTCTGACAAATAAATAAATAAATAAATCTTTAAAACAATTTTTTTTTCAAAAGGTGTAACTCAGGGTGTTTAATAGCGGCGTGTGTGTGTGTGTGTGTGTGTGTGTGTCTCCAATGACAGTGAGCACAGCTAGGGTATAGAGCTTGGTTCCCGGATGCACTCTGAGCAAAATGGAATTAGAACTCCACAGAGAAATGGAAGATCCCAAGGCTGAGCCTGGGAAAGTACAAGAGGAACCTAAAATATCTTACTAAACCAGAAGGCAAGGAGGCACTGAAGAATGATGGGGATTTGTCAAAAGGCCAGAGACACTGGCTGGAAGGAGCTCTCACAATCCAAATCTGGGGAAAACAGCATCAGAATAAATAATGAGAGCAAGAGATTATAACCCATTGGATAAAATAAGAAGAAATTAATCCATTAGGATATAAATAAATAAGTACACTCGAGTGCTTAGGGAGAAATGGGATATTTACATTGTTAAAAAATACTTGTTAGTTAGGAAGAAGGAAAGTGTAATTCACAGCGGAGAAGACTGGCTGACACCACCTTAATCAAGTGAGGAAGTGAACATCCCCAATAATGGGACAAATCAGAATCGCGGCACCTAATAGGGTGCCACAGGAGAAGAACAGCGGCCCTTAAGTAACATTCCCCCTGGAGATGCGTCATCTAGTCCGACCCTAAAGACACTTCGTAAACCCTCATTGAGATAACATTCTACAAAACAATTGGCCAGTAATCTCACAGGGATCAAGGTCGTGATAGTCGAGGGAAGACTGAGGAACTGCTCCAGGCTGAAGGAGACCAAAGAGACAGGATCAGAAATTTCCATGTGTGCTTCAGTGAAACGGCCAAACTACACAGTGGAAAGCAGAGGTGTTAGCACGGGGCTTATCTGCTGAGCACAGTGGGATACTAGCCAGGAAGACTCGCCCCCCTCTCTTTCACACCCTGGACACTAATGGCAGGATACCTATAACTCTCCCTAACTGGGCGATCGGTGGAAAGAGGTATGGGGTGTAGATAAGCAGAGGGTCATAGACATCACTTGTTTTCTTTTTTTCATTTTTTTAAAGATTTTATTTATTTATTTGAGAGACAGGGAGAGAGAGCCAGAGAGAAAGAATGAGCGGAGCGGAGTGGAAGGGCAAAAGGAGAGGGAGAAGCAGCCTCCCTGCTGAGCGGGAAGCTGGATGCGGGGCTCATTCCCAGGACGCTGGGATCATGACCTGAGCAGAAGGTCATGATCCACTTAACCAACTGAGCCACCCAGGGGCCCCACTTGTTTTTTCTTGACAGCAGACTTACTTCCCAATTACATAGGAAATTGCATTCACCTGAGTTGTCATGTCAGGGCCATGTACTCCCTGTTTGCATGAGTGGAGGACAGTGGGATTAAGTGACAGGAAGGAGCTTGTTTGATTTAAGGCAACCAACAGAAGGATAAATGTGGGCTTTGAGTCTCAAGCACACATGCTCCAGGATGGAAAATGGCAATCACTGAGCGGGGTAAATGAAGGTGAGTGGACAGACCAACCCTGCGTGGCTCTTTAAATGCTAAGACTGGACCCATCTCAGTGTCTGACTTAGCTGGGAACCCATCCCAGCTGGCCTCTTGTTGCTTCCTCTCATCCCGCTCTTAATCCTGAATTGCTCACCCCTCTGGCCTACTCGCCAGCTTCCACTGATGACGTCACCCCCTCCAGATGATGTCACTCGCCTCCACCAGACCGAGGCTTCTCCTCCCAGCAGTGCATGTCCAACCTGACTCAGGCTACAGGGTTCCCCTCCCAGCACCGAACCCTGAGAAGACGTCCCGATATCTAATCATGGAAATCCCAAAGCTGGGGAGGATTCTACAATGCAGGTGCCAGGGGCCATCTTTTTCCTAAATCTGATATTTGTGATTTTGAGCAGGAGTCACAAAGCCCTTTGGGAATCCGATAAAAGCTATGGACCCTTTGCCCAGGCAAAAGCATATTCACATCAGAATATAAGGGGTTCTCCCTGCATCTCCTGAAACCCATCCCCAGGAACTAGATTTGCATCTGCTTTCAGTAGAACAGCGTCTTATTTTTCAGAACCTTTGTTATATTCCTTGAAACATTCCAATGATCTGATGTTTTTCAACCCTAGGATGATCGGGGGTGTTTTTCCCCTTAATTACAGAGGAGTTTGTGTTGGGAGAAGACAGAGATAGTGGTAAATAAAGCTTAGGACTTGTCTGGGAGAATGAAGATGAAAAGAATAGCTCAAGTCTCGTGTTTTGCCAGAAGGAGAAGGAACACGGCGTCCTCACGCTCGAGGCTTGCTCTAAACTTAGCCGGCTCCCGTGGTTCCAAAGTTGGCAAAATGAGCTCCCACCAGCCTAATAAACACGCCGTGCTGCAGTGACTCACTGAGACAGCAGCTCTGCGGGACGGAGCTGCTTAGTGACACAAGGGATGGCGGTGGCCTGGGACTCCCAACCCAGCAAAACGTCCAGTGTAGGGTGAGGATGGCCTGGGCACCAGCTGCTCAGAAGAGCCAGAGAAGCTTGCCCGTGACAGATCCCAGCTTTCCATCATACGGAGGAGAAAAATGAAGGCCTGGGGGGCTGGGGAGCAAGAGAAGACCTGGTTGGGGTGCCCAGTAAGGAAGGGAGCCATCATCTTAGGGAGTTCATCTGATTGTATGTCACACCCATCAGGGCATGGAACAAGGCAAACTAGGAAGATGGCATTCTTAGATGCCAAGGGATTTCCTTGTGACCTCAGTCATCAAATTAATTAATAGAAGGTGGCTTCCAGAAGGAGAGATAGGCAGTGCTCCCCTGCCTGCCCAGTCCTGCTGTGGTCAAGCCAACCTGGTCAGGTCATGTTGGAGGCCTGAGGTCAGCTCAAGGTGCTGCACTCCCGGAGAGGATGGGCAGTTTCCAAGAGGTGGATGGACCGGGGTTCACCACTGGATGGGAACACCGAGACAGACGGACATAGTCGCTATTTCCAAAGATGCAGTGAGCTGTCCAGTGTGCTGGGCTCCCTCCTCAGAAGTATAATAACACAGCCACAGGCTCAGTGCGGTGGGAAGGGGCCTCTTGGGGCCAGAGGACTGCGGAGGGGTCCTTGCAAAGGTCAGAAGAGCGTTCACCTGAGCAGCAAGTAGAAGGTGCATCTGGGAAGGGGAGCAGCCAAAGGGGTCATTTACCAGCAGGTCTGAGAGGCCACGGGCGGCTGTGATAGAGGGCCCAGACCAGGGAGGCGAGGGACTGTCTGGGGGGCTGGGGTTAGAATGGTGTGAGATATTGACCCTGCATAAGACAGGGAGATGTAAGCTTGCTCTGGGTGGGGAGTGACCTCCTGGCATGTAGGGAGGTCAGACGACCCAATGAGATGGGCTCTGCTGGGCATCATAGCAGAGGTAGAAGTCACATTCCATGATACCCTCAGGAGAGAACAAAGGCTAGTGGAAGGAGCTGACAGAAATCATCCCAATATGACAAAGGGCTTCTCCCAGCCCCAGTCCCAGCTGCTGAGCAATGAAACGGGAGGTAGTGAGCTCCTTGGTATTGGAAAGCTTCAAGCAGCTCGCATGGTGCAGAGAGTAGAGACCAGATTGAAGTATCGACATCCCTTCCAACCTTAACAGTCTTCGCGGCTTGGATTCCTCCAGAAGCTTTGTTGAGGAAGAAGAGTAGAAACTCATTTCTTCTTTCCCCAAGTGGGAAAGGGGAAGCTGAGACTGAACACTGCATCCAAGGTCACACAGAGAGGCAGCAGGACTGGGAATGAAACCCTGATCTGCTCCTTTCCAAGCCCCAGACTTTCCCATCTGGTTTCCCAACTGGTGTCCCAGCCTGCGCTATTTTGGGTTGGCTCCCCTGCCAGGACAGAGGGCGCCTATGGGACCAGCACAGCATGGATCGCGACTCCCCCAGAGAAGCTGGTAAACGAGCACCCGAGGGCATGTCCTCTCTGTCCAGGTCAGAATGGGGGATAAAAACGTGTTCGACACTTACCCAGCTGGCTCTGCCCCTGTGCCATCAGGAGAGAAATATAACTGTGCAGTGTGGGACTCTGACTCTGGCTCTCTTGGCAAAGAAAATCACATTGACTTCACTGGGGGATGGGGGGGTTATGTCAAGAATCACAGGTGAACCTTGTCCTCCAGGCCACCAGGGGGACCCAGTTTGCCTTGCTTGGGTCTTTGTTTCCCAAGTAAAATCTTTAGAACACCAGTTCTTCAAGAACCAACCCATTCTTTGTAATAGCTTTGTAGAGATATAACATATATACCATACATTCCATACATTTAAAGTGTACAATTCAGGACGTCTGGTTGGCGCAGTTGGTTAGGCGTCTGCCTTTGGCTTGGGTTATGGTCCTGGGATTGAGCCCCAAGTCTGGCTTCCTGCTGGGTGGGGAGCCTGCTTCTCCCTCTCCCACTGACCCTCCCCTCTGCTCATGCTCTCTCTCTCTCAAATAAATAAAATCTTTAAAAAACATAAAGTGTACGATTCAATGGTTTTCAGTGTATTCAGAGAGCTATGAAACCATCACCACAATTGATTCTAGAACATTTTCATCATTTCCAGAAGAAACTCTGCCCTTCGGCTATCACCCTCAAACTCCTCACTTCCCTCAGCCCTAAGCAACCACTGATCTACTTTCCGTCCCTATAGACTGGTCTATTCTGGGCATTTCATAAACACGAAAGCATACAATTTGTGCTATTTTTGTGTCTGGCTCCTTCATAGCATAGTGTTTGTGAAGTTCAGCCATGTAGGTAGCATGTCTCAGTGCTTCATTCCTTCTTCTGGCTGAAGAGTATTCCATTGTGTGGATGTGCCACATTTTGATTATGTATTCATTAGCTGATGGACATTATTCATTATCCGTAGTTGATGGACAGTTGAAGGACATTTATTTCCACCTTTGGCTATTGTGTCTGAGGAAAGATTTTATATTCAAATAAACCAGGAGAATGATGCCAGCTCTGTCTCCCTCTTGGAGATCCACTATGTCCCTTAGCAAATTAAAGGCTCTGAGAAGTCCTGCAATAAAGACCACTATTTACCTTTCCTTGACCTACTGCTTCCCAGTCTTCTCTCACTTCTCTCCCCAGAGAAATCCCAAGGATTTTTGCATCAGGTGTATACTTGGGGAAACAGTGACCTGACCGAAGAGAAGCTGCTGGCGGAGGTGGGAGGGGCGTCTCAAATGAAAGGAAGTTGGCTATGAAAAGTTTTTCAGCCCCTTCCTGCAGCTGCATCTGGAGGCACTGAAAATGCCATGAACTTGAGAAATCCAGCAGATTGGGAGACTTTCCAAGCCTACAGCCAGTCCGTTCATTTGTTTCTTTGGTCATCAAACATACATAGTTTAAGCACCTATGGGGCTAGCGCAGAGGCTTTCAAACACTGACGACCCTGGGAAGGAATACATTTTACTTCGTGACCCAGTTTTACACACACGCATACAACCAGAAGTGTATAAAGCAACGCTTAGCCTTTACTGTGTGCAGTGTCTTCTGTGAGTGACTATTCTATGCTACTTGATTCCAAAATTATATAATAGTCCTGGCCCACTCAAATGATTTCCTAACTCATTCATGGATCATAATCTACAGTATAAAAGCCATTAAGGTGACAAACCCAGAAGAAATATTTACAAAACGTGTATGATAAAGAGCTGCAAATATAAAGCATATGTATAGCTCTGTTGAGGGGTGGCGCCTGGGTGGCTCAGTCAGTTAAGCGTCTGATTCTTGTTTTCAGCTCAGGTCATGATCTCAGGCTCTGTGCTCAGTGTGGAGTCTGCTTGAGATTCTCTCTCTCTCTCCCTCTGTCCCTCCTCTCACTTGTGCTCTCGGACTCCCTCTCCTCTCTCTCAAATATTTTTAAAGAATAAGATCTGCTAAGACTTAAAGAAAGGAAACCCCTCCCCCCAAAAAAGGGAAGAGGAAAAGAAAAAAGCGCAAGAGCAAGAACTCAATTAAAAAAAAAAAAAGGGGCCCGGGGTGCCTGGCTCGGTTGGTAGACTACGCAACTCTTGATCTCGGGATTGTAGGTTCGAGCCCCAGGCAGGGTGTAGAGATTGCTTAAAAATAAAATCTTCAAAAAAAAAAAAAAAAAAAAAAACGGGCAGAAGATTTTAACAAGCACACCCAAAAGGAGACATAAGAACAGCCAGAGCACACTAGAGAAGGCAGTGAGCGCGAGCCGTCGTCAGGAGACAACAAAAATGATAATGCAAATGTCCACAGACGGATGAACGGATAAACTGGTCGTAGGACATTCATACGAAGGAATCCTGCTCAGCAATGAGAAGAATGACATGTTAACACATGCAGTAGGAGATGTAGATCCCACAAACATCAGGCTGAATGTAGTAAGTCAAACACCGAAGATTACAGACGGCATCATTTCGTTTAATATAAAATCCTGGAGAAGACAAAGCCATAGTGACAAGGTGCAAAGGCTGGGAAAGGGATTACAAAGGGACCCCAGGGGACCTTCCAGGTAACAGCAATGTGGGTATAACTGTACTCAATCCCCCACATTCATCAAGCTCTACCCCGAGAATGAGTGACTTTTATTAAATATAAATTACACTTCAATAAAACTACTTGTCAAATCTTGAAGGGGCACCTGAGTGGCTCATTCTGTTGAGTGTCTGATTCTTGAATTCAGCTCAGGTGGTGAGCTCAGGGTCGTGCAACGGAGCCCCTCATTTGGCTCCGTTCTGGGCGTGGAGGCTGAGGTAGGAGTCTCTCCCTCTGCTCTGCCCCCCTTCTCCCTCTCTATAAATAAATAAATTTTTAAAAAACACTGAAGATGGATTCTCTAGGGGAGATTTGGAAGGGGAGGGAGATGGAGAGGCAGACAAGGGCTCAGTGATGGATCTACAAGGCTGAGAGGTGTGCCCTGCTCCCGAGAGCTACGGGGAGCCACATGGAGCCACGTGGTGTTTCAAGCAGATGTGTCATGATCGGATTTGTGTGTAAAGCAGTCTCTCTGGCCACGCTGTGGAGAAAGGCTCTGGTGAGAGGAAATGAGGGCCGGAACTGCGAAGTGTGCGGCCGCAGCAGCAGGGAGTCGTTTAGGTGGTAGAGGAGGCTCTGGAGACAGATTAGAAGGATTTGGAGAGGGGCTGGGCAGCAAAGGGGGACAGCTGAATGCATCAGGAATTTCTGCCTTAGCAATCAGGGGAATGGCAGTGCCTTGGGAAGGCGATCGGATTAGGGGAGGAAGAGGATGAGAGGGGCTGTGAGTCCCCCCTGAGGAAATGGTGGGAAGTCAGGGCGTTTAAGGACCCAGGGGCTCGGAAGGGTGGCATTTGCTGAAAATAGTCCTAGAGTCCTGGTGAAGCCGTGGGAGGGCAGGAGAGGCTGGGGGAGGGTGGAAGGATGGAGAGTAGAAGCCTCGCCCGGGAGAACACCTGTGTTGAAGAGGGAGTGGGAAGACCTGAAGAGAATGTGGCCTGAGATCAGAGGAAGACAGAGGGTGTGTTGGACAGTGGTCAGAAAGGTCAGAGGCCACAGAGCAGACAGTCACGGTCACGGTCATGGGGGACGAAGGCGGAGATCACGGACGGGAGAGCGGGGGCAGGAACTCCCCTGCAAGAGCGAAATGGTAAATAAGATGACAGCAGGGTGTGTAGAGTTCTTTGGAAAAGTGTGTCTGAGAGAAGGGTGGACGAGGAAGTGGGAGCTACAGCGGGAGGCGGGCAGCAGGCAGGGCGAGGAGTCCTGGCTCTGGTCTCTCGATGCAGGCTTCCCTCCCAAACCTTCTTGCTGCTTGGAGCAGACACAGCCTCTTTTTGGCAACCGTCTTGCCCTTACTCGTGCTTGGATTAACAGCAGATTCTAGTTTCCTTGCCGACTCATTTCCCACCCTTCAGGGAGCCTGGCAGGCCGCCCAGGCTCCTTCCCCGCCCCCTCCTTCCAGGCAAGAGTGAGCTGCAGGAGGTACGCCCTGGCTCATCAAGGGAGAGCCCAGGAAGCAGGGGGGAGACCCTGAAGGCAGCTCAGTCGGTACCCCCATCTTGGGGGAGGAGTAAAACTGGACCCGGAGAAGGGCCTCTGTTTTGCCCAAGGCCGCAGAGCTGTCCCCACACCTCTGCACAGACCCCAGTGGCAGACATGGGAAAGTCTGGGTGGGGAGGTGGTGCCCAGCCAGTCTTGAGGCCCCAGGGATCACCCCTGCACCCAGCAGGAACTCTTCCCCCCCCACCCTGGCCTGAAGAACCTGGAAGAAAAGGGGGAGATAAGAAAATGACTCTCCAGTGACTGGCTGGCCAGTTAGCCTGGATTGCTTGCATGGGGAGGGGCGGTGCCCAGCCCTGGGCCTCTGCCAGGCTCCCTGAAGGGTGGGAAATGAGTTGGCCTGGAAATTGGAATCTACCGTTATCCCAGACGTGAGTAAGGGCAAGACGGTTGCCAAAAAGAGGCTGTGTCTACTCCAAGAAGCAAGAAGGTTCGGGAGGGAAGCCTGCATCGAGAGACCAGAGCCAGGACTCCTCACCCTGCCTGCTGCTGTCTGGTTCTGTGACCTTGAACAACCCGCTTCACCACTCAGGGCTTGGAAATTCCACCCATTGCCTCTGGCAGACACAGGTTCATCCATTCATTCATACATGCTCACTCATTCATTCATTCATTCACCCAACAAGCATTTCTTCACATCTGCTTGCTCCCTTGGATGGAGAACTAAGCTTTGGAGTGAGAGAGCTGAATTCAAATCTCCGTGGCCACTGGCTAGTCAGGTGACTTTGAGCAAGTCATTTACTCTCTGAGTGCTTCAGTTTCCTCGTCTGCAAAATGGGGGTAACAATATCCACCTCAAGGAATCTCGCTGTTTTCCCATCTCATGACCAGCCAAGTACGATCTTCACACTTATCTCTTCAAGTTCAAAATGAGGGAGTTAATACATGAAGCGGACATAAAGATAGGAAAAGAAAAAAAAAAAAGGAATGCCTACCTCACAAGGCAGATAAAAGGATTAGGTTACTCTAGACAAAAGAATCTTTAATAGGGGCTCCTGGGTGGCTCAGTGGTTAAGCATCTGACTTTAGCTCAGGTCATGGTCTCAGAGTCCTGGGATGGAGCCCCATGTCAGGCTCCTGGCTCAGGGGAGAGCCTGCTTCTTCCTCACCCTCTGCCCCTCCCCCTGCTTGTGCTCTCTTGGTCTCTTTCTCTCTGAAATAAATAGATCTTAAAAAAATAAATAAATAAATTGTAGTTACTGGTATTTTAGTTCCTGTCATTGTGTTTTTGTGTTACTGTGATTGCATTACTGCTTTATTGACATGAACAACGATAACGCGACAACATCATACATTTATTTGTAAAGTGCTTAACGGGCTTGCTGAGGGAGCAGCTACTCAAAAAGTGGTTGTTATTCATGCCTTTATCTCAGTGACGGCGTCATGATGTGTCCAGTCTGCGTCCCCTAGTAGGAGCTTGATGCATGTGAGTTTCACCCCATTGGCAGAGACCTCAGAGCATCCTGACCCTGGTAGAGGGTTCAAGGTCACCTAGGAAGGACTTAGTCACCCCAGAATACCTTGAGCAGGGTGGGTGTGTGGATCCCAGGGTCCCGTGTGAATCCCAGGGTCCCGTGGTGGTCTCCACTCCAGGACAGCTTGGGAGCCAGATCTCTCTCACAGCTAATGCTGGAGGAGACAGATATTTCCAGCAGACCTTACGTCTGGTCCTAGACCAGCTGCTGTCCCCCTCACCTCCAATCCATTATTTCTCAGCCCAGGAGCGAGCCAGACTGTGCTGTCCCTGCCCAACATTTACATTCCCAGCTATTTATAAGGCAGGCTTAGCGCAGCCACGGTGGGGTGGAATGGGCACAGGGGAGTCTGGCCTCCCACCACGTGGGCAGCCCCAGAGGCCCTGGCCCCCATCAGAACATTTCGTTTCCCAAACCCTCTCTTTAGCTTTCTTTCTCCTCCTCTGGCTCTGGTCCAGCTTCTGTGGCTTGGATGACGTGGCTCAATGAGAGACAGCTTCACTTATCCCCGCAACTGACTCTGTTTGAGAGTCACCTGGGCCTTGGGGTCCTGGTCTGTTCGTGGCCTCAAGGGAGGCTATGCTTTTTTTCAGAGCCTCCCCAACACCATGGAGGAAGGTAGCCCTGACTGCTTGCTGTGAGGTGGAGGAGGAGATGAGAAGCCAAGTCCAGTAGCTGGGGGGAGGGAAAGGGGGTGGGGGCGTTGAGAGGTGGGACGGATGAGGGAGAGGTGGAGGACACCATGCTGTCTGCAGCACCAAGAAGGCGGCCAGAGGACCAGAAGCCACTGCATTGTTGGGAAGGGGCAAGAGTCCCAGATCTGCTACTTCCTAGCTGTGTGTCCTTGGACAAGTTACTTAACCCCTCCAAGTCTACATTTCTTACCCTGTCCAATACAAAGGGAATGCCATGGCGGAGTCCATATCAGGGCTGAGAGATGGTTGAAGGAGCTGCCACAGCACAGTACCTGGCATGCAATCACTGTGTCTCTCCCCCTTTTACCTCTCTCCTAACCCGAACCCCGGATCACCCCCAGCCTGGAAAAATCGGAATCCACTGCTCTTCATACTTTTCCCAGGGTTTGCCCTTGAGAAGGGGATCAACCAGAGGAAGAGAGCCTTGGTTTCGGGTCTAGCTGATGGTGGGGGGGGCTCCCCACCTACATTGCCTGGTTCGGAGCTGGCCTGTTAGTCAAGGGGTAGCATCACTTCCAGCCTGAGCCTGAGTGACCACAGAAACTAAGGCCTGTGGGGATGAGGGCTGGACGGGGCAGAGCGTGGCTGCATGAAACCCTAGAGGCTCACAGAGGAACATGTGTTCTCAGCTGAGAGACTTTGTGTGTGGGGAGGGGGCCCGTGTAAATGCAGGTACGTGTGGTGGTGGTGGTAGAGGGGGCAGGTGTGTGTTTATATGTATGTGTGGAAGTTAGGGAAGGGGTACTGCATTTAAAATTTACTCCAAATCACTGAGTCTCCTCAGGGACCCCACTAGGCTGTGAGCTTTGGAAGGAGAGGACCGTAGGTAGCCTGTTTGGTGTGGTCTCCCGCAGAACCCATCACACCTCCTAGAACGCTCATGAATGAGTGGTTGGATGGATGAATGAATGATGTGAGCGGATGGCTTTCAGCAAGAGCCTGCCAGATCTGGGCACTGGAATAAGACTGAGAAGTCGTTGGTCTGTTGTCCCCACTCCTCCCTACCATTGGCCAAGCCCCAGCGGGGGATGGTAGAGGAAGCTGGTATAGGGCAAGGAGCTTCCCAGCTCAGCTACCTACAAGCTGGGTGACCTTGGCTCATTGACCTTTTCTGAGCTTCATGATCCCTGAGACAGTCTGGGCAGGAAGGTTTTTTCCCAGTTAAATAAGTTAGATGGGTCAAAGGGCGGTACTCACTGCATGGGCATTTCCTTATCGAGGCAGGGGTGGGTGGGCAGAGACACACCGCCCCACCCTAGCACCCTGCCCTGCTCTCTCTTCCTGCCGCAATGTAGTGCCGGCTCCCCAAGAAGGGCCAAGGGAGCAGCTGCCTGCTGGCCCTCTTCCAGGCCCAGAGCAGAACCGAGTGCTGCCCCTGTCCCTGTCATCCCCGCAGCAGCCACTTGCTTCCTCGGAGCCTTCCCATTCCCACTCACCATCCCCCACTCTCACCCTCCGTCCCTTCCCTTCCTCCTTCCCTGCCTGTCTTTGTGTTCCTTCCAGACACCGTTCCAGCCCACTGGAGAAGAATAGAACAGAAACCTCCTCTCAGTCGCCCTTCTACTGTCGCCATGCTCACAGCCCCCTCCTCTTACCCCCCCCAGCCCCACCCCGCCTAAGCCTGTCTCCACCCCCAGCTCCCAAGGCTCAGCTTGTGATGGGAACAGGGCTTTTCCCTGGAGTGAAAATACCAGTGTTGCAGAAAGCAGAGCTCAGGAAGCTGGCCTCGACCTCCGAGCTATGCCTCTCAGGTGGGAGCTCACTCTTTCTGGGATTTGGGTGCCTTTCCCCACAAACACTTTCCTGCTCCCCCAGATGGGGATAGGCTCAGATAGGCTCCGTGCCACTCAGGCTGAGATGTCAGGGATGCCAGCAGTGTCTTTTCTGCAGGGTCCTGGGCTCAGGGACTTGCTACCTCCTCTCTCCAGAAAATACCTCACGGGGCAGCCCACTGGGGCCACCCCTACCTCCGGGTAGGAAGAAGCCGTAACCAACAGTCTCATCTAATAAGCGCTTACTACATGTCAGGCACGGTAGTTGGAACTTTATGGGAAGTATCTCATTTAATCTTGACCACAAGCTTTTGAGGTCAATCCCATTGTTTCCCCCATTTTACAGGTGAGGAAATTGGAGCGACCTGCCCAAGGTCACATAGTGTTAGGGGCAGGATGGGAACACAGATACCTCTAAATTCAAAGCTGATGTATTTGGCTCACCATCCTTTCTTAAGACAGAAAATGTGCAAACAAACAAACAAAAAGACAATGAATAAAATCCTCTTCTTAATTCCGATAGATTTTGCGCAAAGGGAAAGTCCGAGACTCTGGAAGTCCCCACCACTGTTCTAGGATTCTCAGTTGGTGAGCGGAAGACAGATCCGAATCATCAAAAGTACATGTAGGGGCTGGAACGGGTTAGGTCTGGGTTTGAATCTTAGTTCTTCAGTTTGCTGCCTGGGCGGCGGTATTACCTCTCCGTGAGTTGGTTTGGAGAGTTTTTCTTCTGGGATAATCAAATTAAGATCTTACCGAACAGACCCTCCCACAGAAAACAACTCTTGACAACACACACACACACCCCTCCAGGCCCCAGAAAGTGAATAAAATCAAGTAGACTCTGGAGCAGGAGGGAATGACAAGGAAGACGTCACCCATTTTTTTTTATCTCTGATCTTGAGAGCAGGCCACAGTTAGCATCCCACGGATAGAAAACCTGCAGTCATCCTGGCCTAAGGAACCAGAGGACAAATTCAGATCAAGCACAGCCCCTGGGAAGTAGAGGGAGCAACCCAGAGAGAAGAGACACAAAGAAGTGGAGCCCCAGCCCCAGATCCTATGGATAAGCATGGTTTGATCTCTGGCTGACCCCTAAACCATGTATGCATGGAAGCAACTTCAGCTGAGGGAAAATTTAGACAACAACAAAAACCAAACCCAAAACCGAACTGAGATTTGGGCTGCCATCCAAGAGCAGAATTCGAGGCTAATTGCCCCATAAAACAAAAACTCAACATATTTGGAGAATATTACAGAACCCAGAGTCCTCACAACATAACAGGCACAATGTCCAGGATATATAGCTCTGTTCCTCTAGAGTTATATTCGCAGACCTCAGTGGAATTAAAGTAAGAACCAGAGACATAGCTGGAAAATTCCAAAGTATTTGGAGACAACAGACTCCTAAATAACACATAAGTCAAAGAGGAAGCGTTGGGAGAAATTTTTAAATATTTTGAAAATGGCAATTATTGGGGTGCCTGGGTGGCTCAGTTGGTTAAACATTTGCCTTCGGCTCAGGTCATGATCCTGGGGTCCTGGGATCGAGCCCCACACAGGGCTCCCTGCCTAGCAAGGAGATCTGCTTCTCCTTCTCCCTCTCTGTGCCCTCTCTTTGTTTCTGTCCTTATACAATGTTGTCTATCTTGTGCATGGGATCCTGGACAAGGGACAGCAACCTAAGTTATCAGGATGGCTGCCAATGTTTTGTTTTGTTTTTTTTAAAGATTCCATTCATTATTTGACAGACAGCAAGAGAGGGAACACAAGCAGGAGAGTGGGAGAGGGAGAAGCAGACTCCCTGCTGAGCAGGGAGCTGGACGTGGGACTCAATCTCTAGACCCCAGGATCATAAGCTGAGCCTAAGGCAGACGCTTGATCCACCTGGCCACTGAGGTACCCCTGATAGTGACTTTAATTTGAGGGACACCTCTGGTCGCTTTTGACACCCAGAACCTCTGACATAACCTTTGTGGGATGCCACCCAGGAGTCAGAGAGGATTTTTGGTAATGGATCTTGTCTTCAGTTCCCAAGGACCATGGGAGACCCCAAGGATTCTCCCTCGGGATGCCTTTTACCTCTGGGAACAATTCCAATTGCAAAATTTAAGAAAGGCCCTCCGTAGGATCTATCAGTGAGATCTCTTCTGCTGGAAACAGGGCAAGCTGACAGAGGTACCCTAGGTCCACCCAGGCCTCCGGGGCTCTTAAATCAGGACCCGGATCTAAGGGCCTCTTGCAGAATGTGTTTGGTCTATAACCAGACCAGTTCCCCTCCTGACATACTAGATGATAATTATCTAAATAGGCCTCCTGCAAATAAAGCCAGGTTGCTGGAGGATACACAGACCATCCCTGATGAAGGGGACAGGACTCTTTTCACTGCTCCTTCTAATATGTGTAGGGGTTTCTCTGTCGATTCCCAGCTTAATGGCTATCATTGGAGCCAACTGTGTGGTTAGTCTACCTCGGAACAGGGTCTTTAAGGAATATTCCTAAGGAGCTGCCCAAACTGCCTTTGTTTGGGGGGAAATTCCCTGTCTTCTCCAGCCTGACAATGGGGAACAAATAATCTATTTGCAGGTTATAATTTTATTTTATCTACATATCCTTCTGCCTTTGTTTCCCACATCAGTTGAGAAAAAGGGCTTTGAAGTCCAGCAGCTCTGGGTTAGATCCTGGCCCTGTTGCAGCACAGGGTGACTCTGGCTGGTAAGGACTTTCTCACGGATGGTTTTTCAACCTTCTCAGCAGTCTTCTCTAGTCCCAGGGAGTTTGCTACTCCTTCCGGCAACCCTTTCCCCTAGTGTGTGTGTGGTGGGGGGAGGGTCTCCTTGATGGGATAATCTCTTCTTCGGTTTCTCTTCATTCCTGAGGTTTTCATCACACAGAATAGACTGAGTGCCCTACCCTCATGACGCCTTCCACTGCTTAAAGACAGTATTCATCTTTGGGGCTCCTGGGTGGCTCAGTCGGTTAAGTGTCTGCCTTCGGCTCAGGTCATGATCTTGGGATCGTGGGATCAAATCCCACATCCAGCTCCCTGCTCCACAGGGAGTCGGTTTCTCCCTCTTTCTCTGCCACTCCCAGGCTTGTGCTCTCTCAAAATAAATAAATAAGATCTTTTTAAGATTTTATTTAAATACAGTGTTTATCTTCACTCCGTCTTCGCCCCGCAGCTCCATCTTCTCTTCCGGCCAAGGACCCTAGCCAACTCCTAAAATTTGCTAATTGCTTCTATGTACATACAAATCCAGGCTCAGAGAGGGGAGGTAATCTGCCACGTTTGCACAGCTAAGAAGCCAACCTCTGCTTGTCTAGCTCGTTCTGTGGTGCTAGCACCCCTTTGTCTAGCAACCCTTTGTCAGCGCTCTCTCTACCCCCACATTCATTTCCTAGGACTGCCATAACAAATTGCCATAAACCCTGTATCTTAAAACAACAGAAAGTTTTTCTCTCATGGGTTCAGAGGCTAGACATCCAAAATCAAGGTGTCAGCAGGGCCCCGTTCTCTCTGCAAATCCTGGGGGAGGATCCTACCTTGACTCTTCCTACCTCCTGGGGATTGTTGGCAATCCTTGGCAATCCTTGGGTTGTGGCTACATCTCTCCAGTCTCTGCCCTCATTTTCACATGGCCCTCTCCCTGTGTGTCTTCCCTCTGTGCATGCCTCTGTGGCCAAATTTCCCTCTTCTTGTGAGGGGACCAGCTGCTGGATGGAGGGTCCATCCTAATCCAATAAATCAGCCCAAATCTGATCTCCAAGTGAAGTCACACTCACAGATACCAGGGGTCACAACTCGGACATGTCTTTTGGGGAGACACAGTTCAACCTACAACACCGCCCAGATCTAATGACTTATAATAAATACATATTTCAGGGAGCCTAAGTGGCTCAGTCATTAAACGCCTACCTTTAGCTCAGGTCATGATCCCGAAGTCTTGGGATTGAGCCCCGCATCGGGCTCCCTGCTCAGTGGGAAGCCTGCTTCTCCCTCTCCCACTCCCCCTGCTTGTGTTCTCTCTCTTGCTGTCTCTCTCTGTCAAATAAATAAATAAATCTTGAAAATAAATAAATAACTAAATATTTGGTCATTCAGCTGACTCAGATCTATTTCTTGGATACATTTGGTCTTGACGGGTCCTGAAAATGCTCCAGAACTGTGAAGGTGACATGGTTGACTTGTTATTAATGAAGGTGACTTTTGGACCCACTGAGCGTGGAGCTGGTGAACATGAGGACTGACGTTGGGATTAAAGAAAGGGTTGGAACCTTAAGCCCTACCCCCACCTGACTTCTGGGGAGGTTGAATCAGCCAATGGCCAATGACTTAGTCAATATGATTACATCATGAAGCCTCCATAAAAACCCAAAAGGACAGCTTGTGGGTCCTTTTCCTTCTTTTCAGAAAGCTAGGGGAATCAGACCACTTTACTGTGCCATGGACCGGGGGCCCCAAGCTCCACGAGAACAGAAGCTCCTCTGATCAGGACTTTGCCCCAAGCATCTCTCTATCTAGTATCTTTTTATCATATCCTTTAGTGAACCCAAAAATGCAATTAGGTGTTTCCCTGAGTTCCATGAGCCCCTCTGAGCAAATGAGTCTGCAGCACACGGAACAGCCTGGGGCTTGTGATTGGTGTCTAAAGAGGTGGGGGAAGAAGTCGTATTGGATTGAGTCCTCGATCTGTGGGATCTGATGTCATCTCTGGTACACAAAGTCTGGTACACAGTGTCCAAATTGCTTGGTGCTGTGTAGGGGGACCTCACTCCCAGACACACGTTAAAATCGGGGTCAAAGAATTCTAAAAGAGGGGTGCCTGGGTGGCTCAGTGGGTTAAGCCTCTGCCTTCAGCTCAGGTCATGATCTCAAGGTCCTGGGATAGAGCCCCGCATCGGGCTCTCTGCTCAGCAGGGAGCCTGCTTCCCCCGCTTCTCTCTCCGCCTGCCTCCCTGCCTACTTGTAATCTCTGTCTATCAAATAAATAAATAAAATCTTAAAAAAAAAAAAGAACTCTAGGGGTGCCTGGGTGGCCTCTGCTTTCGGCTCAGGTCGTGATCCCAGGGTCCTGGGATCGAGCCCTGCATCGGGCTCTCTGCTCGGCAGGGAGCCTGCTTCCTCCTCTCTCTCTCTCTCTCTGCCTGCCTCTCTGCCTACTTGTGATCTCTCTCTGTCAAATAAATAAATAAAATCTAAAAAAAAAAAAAAAAGAACTCTAAAAGAAACCCCCATGCCGAATGTGGTAGACATTAATTCAGCAGGTGGAGACTGAGCAGTCACTGTGTGTGGAGAGGAGATGCCCATCCTCCGGGTGTGATGGGGAAATGCCAGGGCCCCGTGGAGAAGGCCCGGCTGCCCGACACACAGGGACAGACAGGAGTTGGTGTGTGGCTCAGTCACCAGACTGTCCTGTGTTCTTCCTGTCTGCTCTGTCTGCCCTCCAGCCAGCAGGAGAGACGGCAGGGCAGACAGGGGAGGGAACCCAGGAGAGAGGCCAGCAGCTTCCAGACCCCTCCTGGCCACCGGCCGTCAGCCCTGGGCTGGTCGCTGCATGGCTCTGCGAGACTCTGGGTCCCGGCTGCCGCCAAAGTGACCTCACCTATCAAGCAGTAACTCAGTCTAGGGCTGATGGGTCCTTGGCAAGAGCTGGACAGACTAGAAGGCAGAGGAATTTTTCTTTTTCTTTTTTCTTTTCTTTTTCTTTTTTTTTTTTTTTTTTTTGGCAGAGGAATTTTTCTTAAAAGAAAAGAGCTAGAGTAAGACTCCAGGGGCAAAGTGCAGCATTTGCATTTACAGAACCACCGACCAAAGCCCCGTTTGTGGCCAGAACAGTCTCAGTGCCTTATGATTGAAAAGAAAGGTCTCTGTGCAGGGACCCTGGGCTGCCTCCTGTGTCTACGGCGATCCCTGGGGGCGGGATGTCTTTGTAGAAAGAGCTACTGGCAACCAGGCAGGCCAGGATTAAGTGTGGCCTTGGGTGTTGCTTCACCTCTGGGTGCCTTAGGCCTCCCTCTGGTGAAGAGAGGGTACCCAATATGTATCATCAGCCTCTGTGGCTCCCCCTCCCCCTTCTCATAGCAACCCCCGGTGATTGTCGCTTATAAGGCTTAGCCTTACCCTGCTTGTGGTCTGTGAGGCCTAGGAAGGCCCCAAACCTTATTTAGATGGTACGTTAGGGTGAGGCCTGGAGCATCTGATGGGAGCCTCAACCCCTGAGACATGGCCTCCTCTGGTGGAGCGAGAAGTTTGGGAACAGCCCCGTGACCTGAGTGCCTCATAGGGTGAATGGCTTGGCTTTTGCAAGAGCTCCTGGAAAAGGGGTTTTTGCTCTCCTGCTGGCCTTAAAGCTCTGGGGAGAAAACCTGCTGCCATACAGAGGCTGTGAGAAGGACTCAGGGCCGCTGGGGCAGCAATTTGGTGCCACCCTCCAGGAGGGGAGAGCGGAGACACTGAGCGGTGTGGTTGGGGAGACATCAGTGCTTCTAGAATCCAGCCATACCCAAACCCGAATCTACCCACTCTGGCCTTTCCCTCACATATCCAGTACATTTCCTACATTGTTCAAGCCTATTTGAGTTGGGTCTTGTGTCACTTGGAACAAAAGTGCTCTAATCAACCCAGATAATATTACTCATTTCAGCAGGTTATTGTAGGACACAACAGAATTACAGCTGTAGGTTATGAGCTTTTCTGAGGCCCAGCATTTTTTTTTTTTAAGATTTATTTACTTATTTGAGAGAGGGAGGCAAAGGAATGGCAGAAGGAAAGAATCTCAAGCAGATGCCCCACAAGAGCATGGAGCCCAACATCTCACAACCCTGACATCACGACCTAAACTGAAATCAAGAGTCGGTTGCTCAACTGACTGAGTCACCCCGGTGCCCCAGGACCGTGGATATGTTTTATCCACATATGTGTTCTAAGTAGCTGATCCACAGTGGGTGCTCAAATGTTTGTGAAATGACTAAATGTGTTTAAGTACTCCTAAAACTTGTAAGTTTTTTTTTGTTTTTTTTTTTTAAGATTTATTTATTGACACAGAGAGACTGAAAATGGCAGGGAGAGGGAGAAGCAGGCTTCCTATGCAAATAGGGAGCCCGATGCAGGGCTTGATCCCAGGACCCTGGGATCATGACCTGAGTTGAAGGCAGATGCTTAACCGAATGAGCCACCCAGGTGCCCCCAACTTATAAAATTCTTAATGAATGTTAGTTTACATTATGATCTCAGCAAAGTCAATCTTACCTTTTCTTGTTCCCTATTGCTCTTCTTCTAAATTTGGATAGTGAGTCAATCCCCTCCTGGGCTCCCCCAATTCCCTAAATAATGAAGTTAGCAGTATCTGTTGATACAAACTGCCTAGTACATTCCAGGGCTGGGCAGTAGAGGTCCAGTGATGAGCAAGAATGACCCAAAGAGCTACCCACACCGAGTTCCAGCGGCTATAGGATGTGAGAGCTGAGCAAGGCCTGACTTAGAGGATTAGACAGGCCTCCTCTGAGGAAGTGTTGGCTCAGGCCCAAAGCTGAGGAGGAAGTAGCGTGGGGACTGGGGAGCGTGGGTGGCAGAGTCTTCAAGGAAGAGGAAACAGCCTGCGCAAGAGCAAAGAGACTGAGAGGAGTATGCTTGGCGGCGCTGAGGAGGCTGGAGGAGGAGGTGGCCCTCCCAAGCTGGGCTGAAGACTTCGGATACAGGCTTGGAGCAGAGGGAGACACTGAAGGGGGGGTGGGGTCTAAGCTGGGGCACAGCATGCTCTGACTTGTGTTGCTAGAACACTCTCTGGGGCTGACATGGGAAGAGTGGGGCTACAGACCAAGCATTTGTGTCCCTTCCCCAAAATCCACATGATGGAATCCTAACCCCCAAGGTGATAGTATCAGGAGGTAGGACCTTAGCACAGTGATGAGGTCCTGAGGCCTCTGGGATTCGTGTCTTTGCCCCCTTTCACCACCGAGAATGAGAGTAAATGCAGGAGAGGGTGGCCCTCCACGAAGTAGGACCATAGTATTTTGTTAGAAAAACCTGTGTGGATTTGAGACAGATGGGTTGAGGGGGCAGGACCCCAGACATGCAGTCCTAAAGGAGATGCTGGTGGCCTGAACCCAAAGGAGCGCTCTGAGGGCTCCAAGGGAGAAGATTTGCCTCTCCCAGACTCTGGACTTTCCAGGGGTCCGTTGGCTGGTGGTGGTATCACCCAACCACTGTGTCCACATGGCCTTACCTTCTCCCTATGGATCCCTGATCTGTGACTCTCTTATATGGACACCTGCTGTTAGATCTAGGGCCCCCCTGAATAATCCAGAATGATCCCCACTGTAGATGCTCAATTACATCTGCCAAGACCCTTTTTCCAAATCAGGTCCCATTCACAGGTTCTAGGGCTTAGGATGCAGACGTATCTTTGGTGGGGGGAAGGGGACACCACTTAACTCTTACCTTCCCTTTCAGCATTTTCCCAAGGAAAAACAGTGAAGATGTCAATGACTTTTAAATTATTTTTATAACAACTTTATTGAGATCTAATTTACAATACCGTATATGTCAACATGTTAAAGTCCACAGTTCAATGGATTTTAGTCTATTTGCAGAGTTGTGCAGTCATCATCACAACTTTAGAACATTCTTCTCATCCCCCAAAATGGTTTTTAGTACCCATGAGCTGTCACTGTCACTCCCACCATCTCCCACAGCCCTGGGGAACCACCGTTCTGTTTTACATCTCTATCCATTTGCTGACTCTGGACACTTCATATACATGGGAGCATATGTGTTCTTTTGTGACTGGTTTCTTCCACTGAAGTTTAATATTTGCAAGGTTCGCCCACGTGGTAGCATGTTTCAGTATTTCCTAAGAACAAATAATATTCCACTGTATGGATATACCCCGTCTTGCTTGTCCGTTCATCAGATGATGGACATTTGAGTTGTTTCTATCTTTTGGCTCTTACGAACAATGCTGCTATAAACAGTCATGTACAAGTTTCTGGAAGGCCATATGTTTCCATTTCTCTTGGGGGGATACCGAGCATCAAATAGTAACCTTGTGTTTCACTTTTTGAGGAAGTGCCATATCTTTGGCCAATGTGGCTGCACCTTTTCTAGTCCCGCTGGAAGTATAGGAGGGCTCCGATTTCTTCATACCCTTAGCAACACCTCTTATTGTCCATCTTTTCCATTAAAGCCATCCTAGTGGGTGTGAAGAAGTAGTATCTCATCATGGTTTTGATTTGCATTTCCCTGATGACTATGGTGTCCAGCATCTTTTCTGTGCTTCTTGGCCCTTCGTATAGCTTCCTTGGAGACATGGCAGTTCAGATCCATTTCCCATTTTTTAGTTGAGTTATTTGTATTTTGATTATTGAGTTCTGAATGTTTTTTTTTTTTTTTAAGATTTCATCTGTTTATTAGAGAGAGAGAGAAACGCGTGCTTAAGAGACCATGGTTGGGGGAAGGGGCAGAGGGAGAGGCAGATTCCCTGCTGAGCAGGGAGCCCACATAGGACTTGATCCCAGGACCCAGAGATTGTGACCTATGCAGAAGGCAAACACTTAACTAACTGAGCCACTCAGGCACCTCTAGAGTTCTTTATATATTCTAGATACAAATCATTCAGATAAATGATCTGCAAATATAAACCATAAGAGACTCTTAATCTCAGGAAGCAAACAGAGGGTTGAGTGGGGGATGGGGTGGCTGGGTGATGGACACTGGGGAGGGTATGTGTTGTGGTGAGTGCTGGGTGTTGTGTAAGACTGATGAATCACAGACCTGTACCCCCGAAACAAATAATGCATGTTAATTTAAAAAGTAATTTGCAAATATTTTCTCCCGTTCTGTGTTGTCTTTGCTGTCTTGATAGTGTCCTTTGAAAAACAAGTTTTTGATTGTGATAATATCGAGTTTCCTTTGTGCTTTTGTAGTCACATCTAACCAATGACAAACCCAAAGTCATACACATTTACCCTGTTTTCTTCTATGAAATTTACAATTTTACTTCTTACATTTCTTTCTTTTTAGAGTAAGCTTTATGCACAACCTGGGGCTTGAACTCATGACCCTGAGATAAAGAGTCACATGCCCTTCCCCCTGAGGCAGCCAGGGGCCCTTATTCCATTATTTGTTTTGCTGCTCATTACTGAGTATGATACCTGAAAAGGGCCCACGGGGGACCAGCTACGTAAGCTGTGGTCTTGAGAAGGGCCTGCGTGGGCTTCAAAGAAGAGCTTCCACATGCCTTCCTTCCCCGTTCCCATCAGATGCGCATCCACTTTCCAAGCAAGACATCAAGCTCACTGGAAACACTGAGAAAATGCACAGCTTGTGATGGCGGCGGCCACGTCACCGATGTCTGAGTTACACAAAACAGAGGTTTTCCTGCCCCCACCCCCCCACCCCACTCCCACCCCACACCGCCCCGGGATTGCAGCACAGCGTCCCCTGCCGGTGCGCTCCTGATGACTAAGGCCATTCAAAGGGACCCCGCTGCTTGGGGTGAGACCCAGCTTTCGTGTGATGGCGAGGAATGGGGAGGGCTGGAGTCTGCAGCTGCTGGACTCCGGGTGGTCCACACCTCAGGTGCTGTCATCTGAGGGTGGAGTGCTCCTCATGCAAGGGAGTCCTCCGACACACCTGCAGGGCCTGTACAGATCTGCAGGGGTGGACATGAGCTAGAGATCCGAACTACAGGGAGAGAGCTGAGGAGCTGGTTCCCCAAGTTCCCAAACTCAGGGAGCTGGACCACACTGCCAGTGAGATGGAATGTGTGGTCAAAACAAAAGAATCTACCCACCAGAACATCGGGACACAGACAGACAGATAACACCAAGCATTCCGGAGAATGTGGAGCAACCAGAACTCTCTCACGCTGCTGATGGGCTGGAATGGTCACGGCTACTCTGGAAAGTGGCAAGTCTTGACGAAAATAGACTAAATGCCTCACCTACAACTCAGCGATTCCCACCTAGATAGACGTGGTGTGTACATGCTCCCTAAGGCATGTACAAGAATGCTCAGGAAAACTCTAATCTGGGGGCACCTGGGTGGCTCAGGTGGTCAAGTGGCCGACTCTTCGTGCTTGGCTCAGGTCATGATCTTGGGGTTGTGAGGTCCCTGCTGGGTGTGAGGCCTGTTTAAGATTCTCTCTCTCCTTCTGCCCCTCAAAGAAAGCACTAGTCTGAATAACTCAAACCTGTAACAATCCACATGTCCATCACCAGTGAAATGAATAAATCAATTGTGGCATATTAAATCATGAAACTTTATGTAGCAATGAGGATGAATAAACTACAACTTGAATAAATTTCATAAACACAGCATTAAATAAAAGAAGTCAGAGTCAAAGAGCATATGTTATATTGTCATATTTGTATTAGTTAAAAGGTGGAAAATTCATGGTGACAAGAGCCAGAATAATGGCCAACCCTGGGGAGAGTAGTGACTAGAAGTGAGGTTATTTATGTTTTCTTTCTTGATCTGGGTGCTGCTTACGTGGGTGTGTTCACTTTGAAAATTCACCCAAATGATTGTCTTTTTTTGGCATATATGTTAAGTCATAAAATTTACAAAAACAATACCAGTAACAGCAACAAAACCCAGAAGGAGCAGAAGCTGGGTGTGACATGGTGGCCAGGAATGGGGTGGGGTGACTGTCACGTACAGTCAGCCTGGCCCCAGGGTTCCTCTTTTTTAGATGTTGTTGGTTTTTCTAAAAAAAATTTTTTTAGTAAGTTTTTTCTTTTTTTCCAAAGTAAGCTCTATGTCCAACGTGGGACTCAAACACGAGGCTGAAATCAAGAGTCACATGCTCTTCTGAGTGAGCGAGCCAGATGCCCCAGAGTGCCTCCTATGTGTGATAGACACATCCCAGACAGGGCTGGGGGCTTACAGTGGCCAGAACTCTGCCGAGCAAATGTGTGGGAGGCGAAGAACAAATCCTACTTTCTCTCCCGCCTTTCCTCCTTCCCTCATTTATTCTTTCTTCTATTACAGTTTCAGGACCCATTTATCAAGTACCCACGTCAGCCGAGCTGAGCCCTAAGTACACAAAGCTAAGTAATTTACAATCCCTGTCCTCAAGGAGCTAGCTCATGGTCCGGTGGGGGAGGCAGATCCAAAAAGAAATCAGTGCAACCCAGAGGGAACTGATAGGTGTTCATCCAGAGAGCGTGTCCAGATTAGGCTGTTTGAGGATCAGAACAGGGAACTCTAAGTGGAGGTGATGCAGGACGGAGACCGTTAGCAGGTGCCAATGGGGCAGATTACAGAGGCTGGATGTCCTGGCCGAGAGCACAACCGCCTGGCTCCCCTCCTCTTAGAATTAAGTAGAGAGGATTAGGAGGTGAATATGAAAAGTGGGGAGGGGGGCAGGTTACGAATCAAAGGGCAGGGGCCTGGAGATGACTCCATGCTTTTGGATGATAGGGACTACTGTGCTCTTAACTGCTGGCTAGATAGGAATCCAAGAGGATCCTAGTAGCAAGGGCTCAGACGATTTTCCAAGGAGTCAGCGTCTTGCAATCTAGCCTGTGAAATGCACAGGTGGCCTGCTCAGGGGTCCAGGCAAACAAAGCAAATATGCAAATCTGGCAGGGTGTGAGGCGAAATAGGGAGTGGTAGGGTCTGCAGACATTGACTCTTCTGACCTGCCCATAGGTATTCAGATTTTGCTGTGCTCAAAACGTGGTGTGAGCCCAACAGAACAATCTGGTCCTTGAGTCCCATCCAGCACTTGGCTGCCAGTCTGCAGCCTCTGGACAAACTTCCCTCCAAGGTGTCTCCAGATACAATGAGTGATTTCTGTAATTTAGTGTGTGGGTGATGAGGACCTTGCTCAAGATCTGTGGTCACATGAGGTGAAGTGTCCTCTGAGTTCCTTCCTTTCCTGACAGGATCTCTCAGCAGACAGGGCTGCCCCATGAGCCTTTTCACAGCTTTCTGTGACTCTCAGGGGTAGAACCTGGAGAGATTGGTTTTTCACAGTGGAAAAATACTGGCAATCCTAAGAGATCTTGATCTGGGTTCTGGAAAATCCCAGAGGCCAAGAGCCCTGGAGGCACAGATGTCCCATGACCAGGACAGGGAGACTTTTAGAGGGTGCAAGATGAAGAACTTTCTCTGGGAAGACCTACTATGTGCTAAGTATTGGGCTGGACCTTTCGCTCGGGGCATTCACATAACAGTATCTTAGGGTATTTATTTTTCTTTTTTTATCGAGGGGAAAACCAAGGGGCAGAGAAGCTAAGTGACTTGCCTAAGGTCTCACCAAGGCAAGTGTCAGAGCCACTGTAACTGGAACTCTGAGCAACTGGAGAATGCTCTAAGACAGCCATATCCTTGAGGATGAGCCCGGATCTGGTCCTAGATTCAGAGATGGGAGGTGACTCATTTAACGCCACACAGCTGGTAAGCAGTCTATTAGCCGTTATTCATGCTCCATTTATTCTTTCAAAAATTGTTGTTGGGGTACCCTGGTGGCTCAGTCAGCAACTGACTCTTGACTTCAGCTCAGGTTTTGATCTCAGGGTCATGAGTTCAAGCCCTGCATTGGGCTCCATGCTGGGCATGAAGCCTACTTTAAAAAAATGTTCTTGAAAATCTGCTATTTATTCAGGTACTTTCTGAGCACCTGCCAGACACTGCTCTAGGCGCTCTGGACACAACAGTGTACAAAACAGATGACAGTCTCAGTCCTCATCCAGCTGACATTCCAAAGGGGGATATAGACAGTGAAGAGATAAACAACTAAGTCAGGTAATAGATGGCGTAGAGTGGGAAGAACACAAATCAGGCAAGACAGCTGGGGCACATAGGCGGTGTGACGGTTGCTGGGTTAAATAGGGGAGGTGAGGCAAGACCCCACTGAGAAGGTGACACCTGAAGAAGTGAGACCTGGCTGCTTCTGAGGGAAGTGTCCAAGATGAAGGGGACAGCAGAGGTGCTAAGGTAGAGGGGATCTGACATGTGGCAGAGACCAGTGTGGCTGGAGCAAGGGGGTGAGGGGCTGTGGGCACAGGTGAAGTCGGCAAGGGCCTGAAGGTGGGGAAGCTGGAGGTCAGATGGGTCTTGCAGGCCACTCTGGAGACTGGCTTTTACACTGAGTCAGTGGGAGCTATTGCAGGTGTCTGAGCAAAGGAGTGACATGAACTTACCTGCCTTTTTTTTTTTTTTTTTTGGAGAATCTTTTGAAGATTTTTAAATTTTTATTTATTTGTCAGAAAGAGAGAGTGCACAAACTGGGGGAGAGGCAGAGGGAAAAGTAGGTTCCCTGCTGAGCAGGACTTGATCCCTGGACCCCGAGATCATAACCTGTAACCTGAGTTGAAGGCAGATGCCTAACTGACCGAGCCACCCAGGCATCCCGACCTTACCTGCTTTTAACAAGGTCGCTCTGGCTGTGTAGGGAGACAGACTCTAGGGGGTGGGAACAGGGCAACTGGTCAGGAGGCAATCACAGTGATCCAGCAGGAGAGAATGGGGCACAGCCCAGGGACAGCAGAGGTGGTGAGAAGTAGGAGGACCCCACATCTGTTTGAAAGTAGAGCCAGCAGGATTTGCTGGTGGAGGGGACATGGCAAATGAGATAAAGGGAAGAGGAATGATGATATCCGAGTTCTGGACTGAGTTACTGGAAGGATGGAGTTGCCTCTTCTGAGATGGGAAAAAACACTTATGGAGAAGTTCTGGGGAAATCCAGAAGTTGGGGGATGCCGCTTGGGTTTCCAAGTGGGGATGCTGAGGCAGCATATTGCTGGGACTCTGGAGAACAGTCAGGAGGTGGAAGGCTGTCCATGAACTTGAAGAGCTCTCCAACTAGTTGGGAAGGCAGGGTACCCTGGGCTCTCTTGATTCCAGTGGCACAGTGGCGCCCCTCGTGGTAGCCAGCTTCTCGGAGAACCCCAAGGCCCCCCACTTCATGGTGTTCACACTCTTTTTTTTTTTTTTTAAGATTTTTTATTTATTTATTTGACAGACAGAAATCACAAGTAGGCAAAGAGGCAGGCAGAGAGAGAGGAGGAAGCAGGCTCCATGCTGAGCAGAGAGCCCGATGTAGGGCTCGATCCCAGAACTCTGGGATCACGACCAGAGCCGAAGGCAGAGGCCCCAACCCACTGAGCCACCCAGGCGCCTGTGGTGTTCACACTCTTAAAATGGCCTCTCTCACACAGGATGGGGCTGAGTGACAATAAGTAAGAGTCTGCAGAAATGGTAGTTCATGATGATCATGGCTTCTGCCTTGATTTCTCTTGGGTCACCTTCCCTGGGAGCCATACACTGACACATCATGAGGTCACTCAAGCAGCCCAATGGAGAGGTCCACGTGGCAAGAAAACGAGGGCTCCAGGGGACCACCTGGAGAGCGACCCATCTCGGAAGTCGGTCCTCCAGCCCTGGCCAAACCTCCAGCTGACTACAGGCCTGGCTGACACCTTGACTGTAACCTCCTGAGAGACCAAGCCAGCATCACCCAGCAGACTCACTGCCACATTCCCAACCCACAGAAACTGTGTGACATAACACATTTACACTGTTTTAACATGCTAGGTTTGGGAGTGATTTGTTACGTAGCAGTAGATGATTAATACACTTTTTTTTTTTTTAAATGCCCAGGAAGGCCAGGCAGGTCCTTCTATAGCTTATATATTATCTCTTATTTGTTGACTGACCCTGATGGGTGGGACAGCGGCCCAGCCTGCCACAGCTCTGACTTCTTGAAATCTTCCTGCAGCTTCTCAGACTCTGCTGAGGGGGAGGGGGGACGGGCAGCACCTCCACAAAGAATGGCAGCGTAACGTCAAGGTCAGAGTCAAGAACAAGTGTGAGTCGCAGGCCACTCTCATGGGTTCCAGCTTGCCCTCACTCTCCCCCACCTTATATCCATCTGCCCTTCCCAGAGGCCTGCCCTGCCTCGACATGAAGATGATGGTTTTATAGAGACTGTTTGCACAATTAACTGCATACTATCTGAGACCCCAACAAATCCCTTTAGAGGAAGTGGTTTTGCTCCTCTGATATGAGTCTGTGAGCCTCGGAGGGTGCAGACCTCGGGCATGATCAGGTTTGGGGAAGATGGGCACGGGGGTCCAGGTGGCACTTGTTCCCAGTCTGGTCGTGATGTCTGGCCTGAACCCTCCCCAGGAGAAGCACCAGGTCTTGCTTCCCCAGTGCAGAATGTCAGACATCAGAGTCTACTGCTAATGGCTTTCCAGACCTGGGTCTGCAACTCCCAGTCAGCAGTTGACTGGCTCCATGACCTTGAGGCACTTCAACAGCTGACTTCCATTCCCTCGGCTGTCACGTGGGGGTTTCACACTGATCTAAGGGGAACCACTGACATTGGATAAGCTGGGTGAGTCCTTGGCACTTAGGGGCCATTCATTAAGTAGTGGTGATGATTATGATGGGACCTCATGGTTCCAGGCTGGTTAACTGGGGCTTGGAAGGGGAAACCCCAACTCTTTTCCATGTCCCTCTGATTCCTTTTCATGAAATTAAGTGACTAATATTTACTCTGAATACCCTTCCAGGCTGTTAGGAGAACATAAATAGGAGTTCTTGATGTAAATGTCTTAAGTGATCCTACCACAAAGGAGGGGTCTCCAATGATGAAAGTTGGATGGGTGGTTTTCAGTACCTTCCACTTCTTTGTGAAGAACCATCCTTCATACTCCCCCAGCCTTGAATTCATTGGTGTGGTCAGAGGAAGTGAGGGCCAGAACTGGGAGGTGCAGAGTTTGGCAGAGAAATTTTCAGAAGAGTGGGAGGTTTAGGAAGGGAAGGCTTGATCTGGCTGCGATCTCTGTTTATGCATCTATTTACATAGGTCAGTTTTAATCCATCTACATTTCTAGTGACTTAGTAAACATTTATATTGTGCTCCAGTGTTCAGTTCTCCCTGAAGCCCTGTAAAGCCGTTGTCATTGTCCTCAATAGTTAGAAAACTATGACTCCGAGACTTCTAAATGTCACAAAACAAGCCAATGGGGGAAACAGGGGGCAGGGGTTCTAATGGGAAGAGGCCAGAGCCACCACCTCCCACTACTGCTGGCATGCTAGCAATCAAGATGGGGCTCAGGGGTTGAAACACTTAACTGGTTTGGAGAGCGAGAGCTAAGATGTGACCTTCAGCATTCATGGTTTGCAATGTTCTTCCACATCTAGGAAAGGCTACAGGACTTGGCCAGCTGGAGTTGGAGAATCCCCTTCCCACTTTTCTCATTTTAAAAGGGAATCGACTGGGACTGGGAAAGTAAAGGAAGTTGCCCAAGATCACACTTGACCCTTTCAACATTCAACATTCTTTTGAAGAATGATGTCATTTCTCTCCAAGAGGGCAAAGCCTGGCCCCTGGGCTGGAGCAAGAAGGAGAGAATGGATGCTCTTTAAGCTTTTAATATGTGCTAGGCATTGTGAACAAATTTGCAACAACTCTGAGTAGTAAATATTTTCATTCTCAGTTTATAGTTGGAGAAACTGAGTTTCAGAGAAGTAAGAGGACTTGTTGAGGAATTTGGTGGAGGTGGGATTTGAACCCAGATCTAGGAACTCCAGACTCTTCAAGGCTGCCTCCACTACAGTTTACTGTCTCATCAAGGGCAGCCAGGCCACCAATGAAGTAGAAGGGCAAGGTTAAGTCAGAGCAATCCTGCCCCTCAAGAAGAAGTGTAGATCAGCCAGGAATAATTCATGGCAAACTCCATTCCCCACAAGCTTCTATTCCCAAGGCGTCATGGTGACAGAACCAGGACTGGGTGGTCTCAGAGATACCCTCTGCTTCACTATTTCTTTTCCTTCCTTCCCTCCCTCTCTTGCTTCTTTCTTTCCTTTCTCTCCCCTTCCTTTCTCTCCCCTTCCTTCCTTCCTTTTTTTTTCTTCCTCTTCTTTTTAAGTATGCTCCATGCCCAACATGGGGCTTGAACTCACACCCCTGAGATCAAGAGCATGCTCTACCAACTAAGCCAGCCAGGCACCCAATCTGTTTCACTATTTCTGCTTCAAAGCAGCAACCTTGAAGTCCATCCAGCCCAAGCTCTCATCGGACAGTGGATACCATTATGTTATCCCCCAGAGAGAGGTAGTTCAACCCCTGTTGAACACTTCCAAAGACAGCAAGTCCACTCCCCACTAAGGCAGCCCTGACAGGGCTACCCTTCCGAGCTGTGTTGGCCCAAGCCCTCCAAATCCCATCAATCTATTGACAGAAATATGGCTGCGTATAAAAATAATCAGCTTTCTCTGGCTCTGCCCCCAACAGTTCCTGCAGACATTCCTGGGAATGGTGCTCTGCTCTGGGAGGTATGCTTCCCAGAACTAAACCACCCACATTAAAAATGTTGACTCTAAAAAAACACAAATCCTCAGTGTCCACAGGAGGTATGAAGCCAAACTGTCAAGAAGCCACCATCGACAAAGAGTGCTGATGCTCCTTCTGGCATGTTCATGAAATTGTCCACTCCTTGGGGCGCCTGGGTGGCTCAGTGGGTTAGGCCGCTGCCTTCGGCTCAGGTCATGGTCCCAGGGTCCTGGGATCGAGCCCCGCATCGGGCTCTCTGCTCGGCAGGGAGCCTGCTTCCTCCTCTCTCTCTGCCTGCCTCTCTGCCTGCTTGTGATCTCTCTCTGTCAAATAAATAAATAGAATCTTAAAAAAAAAATTAAAAAAAAAAAAAAAAGAAATTGTCCACTCCTTTATGCAGTGCTCCTGCGACTCAGGTGTGAGCACCAAGGATCGTCTCCCCTGAATCACCCTCTTCTCCTCTCCCTGTCCTCGAATCTCTTTTATCCTCTTCAACTTTCTTCCCTTAGGATGACTTCTTCCCAAGGAGCCTTCTATCCCTTGTGCAAATAGACCCTCAAGAATCTTCCCTCAGGTCCTCCAGACCTGCCCTAATAGGTCTAAATCCTAAAGTAAGATCAGCCTCAGCAATAATAATAGCTAACAATCATTCATTCGACAATTGTTTACTGGGCTCCTACTTTGTACCAGATAATGCTCTAGGTGCTAAAGATACAGCAGTGCACAAAAAAAGACAATGGAGGAGTCCCTGCTTCCTGGGGCCCACGTTCTGGAAGGCTGTAAGTGCTTACAAGGCCCCAGGCACTGCTACAGGCACCTTCCATGTATGAACTCATTTAATTCTGCAAGAGCACTGGTGCGGAAACTGAGGCACAAGAGGTAATAGCAATAACCACCACTTAATGAGTCCTTTCACTATGTCACATACTGGGCCCGGCAGGTCACATTTGGCATGAAAGGAAGGGGACAGCTGTGAGGTGGGATGGGTGTGGTGTGAGCCCCAGCTCATGGTGTGGCCTTCGCAAGGCTCCTTCTGTGTTTCCTAAAGGAAGGAGTACTTGGATGATTCTGGGTCTTGTGAAGTAACCTGAAATGCCTGGTTTGGAGTGAGGTTCCCTGCCTTTGTGGTACCTGGAGGGAAACCAGAAGGGAGTGGACAGGTCAGTGTGCAGAGGAGCTGGGGAACGGGTCGCGGTGGGCGGCACTTAGTGACAGGGTCACTCAGTGCAGGGAATGGGAGCTCCACCCAAAACAGCAGACTCCACTTGCTTCCCAGGGGGAAGCCAAGCTGCCCTCAGCTTCTGCTGGTTCCAGGGGCGTCCATGTTTCAGGGCCCACAAATAATCAGGATCTGGAGCAGACTCCTAACTTTGTCCTAGAAACACCAGTACATGGCATGGGGACATCAAGGAAGATAAAAGTAACATCTGCGGGTCTGGGGGAAACCCAGGAGCCTGGCGGGGGTGGGGGGGAGGACATGGCCGGCTGCACCACTTTGCCCAAGGCACACCCCTGTCCCAGGTCTCAGTTTACCCACCCGTGACCGTTAGCGTCTGGCTCCTGATAGCCAGGCGGGTGGTGAGGAATAGCAGGGTCAGAGGCCTACCCCGACCCCTCCCTCCGCGCGAAGACTAAAGCAGCCAGGCTGTTGGCTACAGGGTCGTGACGGCGGGGGCCCGGGAAACCCGGCTCACAGACGCCGGGGAAGGCGCTGCGGGCTCTGGCACCCCCTGCAGGCCGAAAAGGGCCGCGTGGCGCCCGCGCCCCGATCGGGCCGGAGAGGGCGGGCCACGCTGCGCGCAGGCTTGTGTCACCGCGGAGAACGGATATGAGTCACCACTCTTCGGGGCCGAAGGAGCGGCCGGGGCGAGTGCGGAGTCGCGGCCACAGGAACCCGGGACAATGGAGGGAAGTGAGAGGAATGTGAACCCGGCCACTGAGGGGCTAACCCTGGCCACGCGGAGGGGCGTAGCCGGCGCAGGCGCAGAAGGGAGGGGCGGGGCCTGGTGGGGGCGGGGCGGGGCCTGGTCGGGGACGGGGCGGGGCCTGGTGGGAGGATATGGCTGGGCCCCCCAAAGCCCGGTGCCACCCTTCTAGCGCCCCTAGCCCGACCCTTCGACGGCTCCGCATTGCCTTCTGCACAGTGCTCAGACTTGACAGAACGTCAGAAAAATCCCAGGGGTTTCTTAAAACTCGTGGGTCGGGGCACCACTCCAGACATGTCAGAGCTGGGGCAACAGGAATGTGCATATTTAACAAACTCCCACTGGGTGCTGCTGAGGCAGAGGTCCTGGGAGCACTCCTTGAACCTAGCAGCATGGTAGACCAAAGTCCCAGCTACTTAGCTGGCCTACTGTGATGGGGTTGCTCCAACCTCATCTCTCCCTGCTTCCTACCCACTCCACGCAGGTTCTAGCAAGACTCTACTACTTAGGGGTGCCTGGGTGGCTCAGTGGGTTAAAGCCTCTGCCTTTGGCTCGGGTCATGATCCCAGGGTCCTGCATCTGGCTCTCTGCTTGGCAGGAAGCCTGCTTCCTCCTCTCCCTCTGCCTTCCTCTCTGCCTACTTGTGATCTCCGTCTGTCAAATAAATAGATAAAATCTTAAAAAAAAAAAAAAAAAAAGACTCGACTACTTAGATTTTGCTTACATTTTCTTTCCCCTGTATGTTTGCACAGGCTGTTTCCTGTGCCTGGAGCACCTTCTCCTCACTCCACAGCTGCCCTAACAGGCTAACTTCCACCACCCTTTAAAATCTTCATGGTGGAAAAAAAAAAAAAATCTTCATGGTGTGCATCAAAGGGTACAATCAACAGAAAAAGCAACACACATAATAGGAGTAGATATTTTGAAATCATATATCTGATAAGAGGTTAATATCCCCAATATGTAAAGAACTCCTACAACTCAGCAACAAAAACCACACACAGCATGATTTAAAAATGGGCAAAGAACTTGAATAGGCATTTCTCAAAAGAAGATCTATGGGGCGCCTGGGTGGCTCAGTGGGTTAAGCCGCTGCCTTCGGCTCAGGTCATGATCTCAGGGTCCTGGGATCGAGTCCTGCATTGGGCTCTCTGCTCAGCAGGGAGCCTGCTTCCCTTCCTCTCTCTCTGCCTGCCTCTCTGCTTACTTGTGATCTCTCTCTGTCAAATAAATAAATAAAATCTTAAAAAAAAAAGAAGATCTATGAATGGCTAATAAGCACAAAAATATGCTTATTGTCACGAATCATTAAGGAAATACAAATCAAAACCAAAATGAGATACCCCTTCACCCATTAGGATGGCTACTGTCTAAAAAGCAAAAACAAAAGCTGGGGCACCTGGCTGATTTGATTGGAGGAGTGGACAACTCTTGATCTCAGCCTCACATTGGGTGTAGAGATTGCTTAAATAAATAAATATTAAAAAGAACAAAATAACAAGTGTTGGTAAGGATGTGGAGAAATCAGAACTGTTGTGCACAATTGGTGGGAATGTAAAATGGGGTGGCTGCCTTCAAAAACAGTATGGCCATTCCCCAAAAAATTAAAAATAGAATTACCATATGATCTAACAATGTTGTAGAAAGAACTGAAAGCAGAAACTCAAAGAGATCCTTGCACACCCATGTTCATAGCACCATTTTTCACAATAGCCAAAATGTGGAAGCAAATGTCCCCAGTGTCCATCACAAGATGAATGGATAACAAAATGTGGGATATCTGTACACCAGAATATTATTCAGCCTTAAAAAGGAAGGAAATTCTGATCTGGGTTCCAACATGGATGAACCTTGAAAATACTGTGCGAAAAATCTATCACCAAAGGACAAATATACATTTCTACTTACATGAGGTACCTGGAGTAGAAAATTACATACAGACCTATGTAAATAGACAGATGCATAAGCGGATATGGAGATCGCAGCTAGATCAAACAAAGAGACAGAAGCGTTGCCAGGGTTGGAGCAGGGAAGGGGGGCATGGGAGTTATTACTCCTACCTCCAGGAAAACATTGACCTGTGGAGGTTTGGGCATTTGTTTCTTTTAGTTCACACATTCATTGTTCTAATGGACTGTGGGCTGCTTTTGGCTCAGGGGTGGCTGGGGATGATAGTCAAAGAACGGATGAGTGGATGCGTAAGTGGGTGGATGGATGAAGTCATAGATGTACGAGCAGATGGACGATGTCCGCAGAGCATAAATGGGCCCCAGCAGTAACCTGGGTCTTTTGCAGTCAAGTAGCAGGCGGTCCTGAGAGGCTCTGCCCACTGACCTGGTGCGGCCTGGTGAACAGCTCAGTGTGGTTTTTCAAGTCTGGACGTGAGTTTCGAGCATGAGCAGGAGGCCAAGGATACTGAACACATCCTTCAGCAAATGTCATGGTGAAGCTGCACGAGTCTGGAGACCGGAATTCTTTTCCCAGCTCTGAACTCATTCTAGGACTGTGGACCGTGGCTTACTCTCCCTGGGCCTCTATTTCCCATCTATAAAGTAGGGAAGGGACAAGGGGGTAAGATTTGCCTGGCTCTAAATCTTCATCTCTTTGTTTTTCTTTAATCAATTTTAATTGAAGTTAAGGATGAAATATGTTCAATAAAAAGGCACCAAAAATACTATGACAGACACCCATGTACTTGTCTACACAGATTTAATGAATATTAATGTCACGCCATATTTGCTCCTTCTTTCTTTTTTTCTTTGCAGTTTCCATATTTCTTTAAAAAATACAAACAGAAAAAAAACTCTGATACATCTAAAGCTCTCTTCCCCTGTTTAGTTAACCACTACACTCAGGTTACCATAGATCCTTCTTGTCTACCCATATATGCGTTTACTTCATGGTTATATGTCAAAATGTACAATGTTATATTAATAGTACATGTATACATAAATACACAAAAATAATGTATATAATACATATAATACATATACTAGCGATATGTGTTTACAAATAATAAGATACTGTGTAAATGCCTGAAATTCAACCATGTTGATATATTCTGATATTCTGATCCCTTCTTTTAAAATACTATTATATAGTTTTAAATTTCATGAATAAACCTCAGTTTATTTACCCATTCTCTTACCGACAGACTGTTCGCTGTTTCCCCTTTTGTTATTATGCATAGCACTGTGAGGAAGATTCTTGAACAAGTCCCTCACGCAAACCTGTGAAGAGGTTTCTGGGCAAATAGTTGCTTATCGTCAGCTCTCAAAAGTTCCTCTGAAACACTTGCGACCATATTGTTTCCAATTTTAGAATGGTTCTGATCTTAAAAATGTAATATGCTAAATGATTCTATTTCTTCTTGAAAAGACTGAACTAGAGTGGATAGAAAACAGATCAATGGCTGCCAGGCGTAGGAGTGTTTGAAGGGAGGGTGTGATGATAAAGGGGAGAAATAAGAGTAATTGGGAATTGTTCTGTATCCTGATTCTGATGGTAGTTACACGAATCTATACACGTGTTAAAATTCTTAGAAGAACTAGGGACACCTGGGTGGCTCAGTCAGTTAAGCGTCTGCCTTCGGCTTAGGTCGTGATCCCAAGACCCTGGGATTAAGTCCCACATCCGGTTCCTTGCTTAGCGGGAAGCCTGCTTCTTTCTCTGCCTGCCATTCCAGGCTTGCGCTCTCTCTCTCTGATAAATAAATAAATGAAATCTTCAAAAAATGAGAATAAAATAAAATTCTTAGAACTATACAAAAAGGAAAGAATAATCAAAATTTTAAAATGTCCAAAATAATTTAAATTCTAAAATGTCCAAAATATAAAAATATTTAGGGGTGCCTGGGTGGCCCAGTGGGTTAAGCCTCTGCCTTCGGCTCAGGTCATGATTTCAGGGTCCTGGGACAGAGTCCCGAATCAGGCTCTCTGCTCAGCAGGGAACCTGCTTCCCCCTCTCTCTCTGCCTGCCTCTCTGCTTACTTGTGATCACTGTCTGTCAAATGAATAAATAAAAATCTTTAAAATAAAAAAATATTTAAATGTAATGTGGTGGATATGCCACAGAGTACCTAAAACTCCCAGTGGGGCACCCATAATCAAACAATAATATTTCTTCAGCAAAATATATGAAGAATCACATTAAATAGGGCTAAGACTATAGACAACTTGGGGTGCCCCAGGTGGCTCAGTCGGTTGAGCATCTGACTCTTGATTTCAGCTCAGGTCATGATCTCAGTGTCCTAGGGTCAAACCCCCCATTGGCTTTCGCTCTCAGTGTGGCATCTGCTTGGGATTCTCGCTGTCTCTTTCCCTCTGCCCCTCCCCGCCACTCACCCTCACACGTGCGCACGCTCTCTCTCTAAAATAAATAAATAAAACTTTTTTTAAAAAGACTATAAATAACTCAAAGCAATTCAGTTCTTTTTCTTTTTTCATTGTGGTAAAATACACATAACAAAATTTACCATCTTAATCATTTTTAAGTGCATAGTATGGTTCATAGTATGAAATACAATGAATCACATTATTGTGCAACTATCGCCATCATCCACCCACAGAACGCTTTTCGTCTTATGAAACTGAAATTTGTACCTATTAAACCATAGTTCCCCATTCTTCCCTCCTAGACCCCGGAAAACACTGCTTTGTCTTTATGATTTTGATCACCCTAAGTACTTCACATAAATCGAATTATACAGTATTTGTTTCTTTGCGATTGGCTTATTTCACTTAGTACAGTATGCTCAAGTTTCATCCATGTTGTAGCACGTGTCAGAATTTCCTTCATTTTTAAAAAATTTTTTAAAAAAGACTATTTATTTGAGAGAGAGTGCAAGAGAGGGAGAGGGGGAAGCGGACTCCCCACTGAGCAGGAAGCCAGAGACGGGGTTAAATCCTAGGACCTGGAGATCATGACCTGAGCCGAAGGCAGATGCTTAACCGACTGAGGTTAAGGCACCCCCAGAATTTCCTTTTTAAAGGCTGAATAATATTCCATTGCATGTGTAGAGACCACATTTTGCTTATCCATTCATCTGTGGACACTTGGGTTGTTTCCATGTTTTAGCTATTGTGAATAATGCTGTCGTGTATATGGGGAAATAAATATCTCTTTGAGACCCTGCTTCCTATTCTAGATCAGGTTTTGTCCTGAACTGCATTTAAGGCAAACAAACTTAAGGGTGAAAAAAAATTTGCAGTTTTCAGAGTTTTTTGAATTTGGGAATTGCAGATAAGGAACTGTAGGCTTCCACCAATTTATATTCCCACCAGAAATGTATGAGTTCTCCTTTTCCCCTGTCTTCATCAACATGGTGTGATCAGGCTTTTTAACTCTGGCCAATCTGATCAGCCTGAAACGAGGTCTCATTATTGGTATTTGAATTCTCACAATTACTAGTGCGGTTGAGCATTTTTGTTTGTTTATGACCATTTGGTAGTTTGTACGTTTCTAGGAATTTTTCAATTTCTTCCAGATTGCCCAGTTTGTTGTCACATGATTTTTCATAATATTCTCTTCCAGTTGTACGTCTGTGGTGTGGGTTTTGATCTCTCCTCTTTCATTCGTGATTTTACTTACGGGGATCCTTTCTCTTCTCTTTTTGATAAGTCAGGCTAGTGATTTATCAATTTCATTAATTCTTTCATAGAATCAGCTCTTAGTTTTGTTGATCTGTTCTGGATTTTTTGTTTCTATATTGTTTATTTCTGTTCTTATCTTTATTATTTCATTTCTTCTGCTGGCTTTAGGCCATATTTGCTGTTCTTTTTTCAGCTCCTCTAGATGTAAGGTAAGGTTGTATATCTGAGCCTTCTCTTGCTTCTTGAGGTAGGCCTGTATTAATAGATACTTCCTTCTTAGGTCCAACTTTGCTGCGAACCAAAGGTTTTGGACAGTTGTGTTTTCATTTTCATTTGTTTCCATGTACTCTTAAATTTCTTCTTTAATTTCCTGGTTAACCCATTCATTCTTTAGTAGGATGTTCTTTAATCTCTGTATTTGTGGTCTTTCCAAATTTTTTCTTGTGGTTGACTTCAAGTTTCATAGTGTTGTCTGAAAATATGCATGGTATGATCTCAATCTTTTCATGCTTGTTGAGGACTGACTTTTTTCTTTAAAGATTTTATTTATTGGGTCTCCTGGGTGGCTCAATTGTTTGAGTGTCTGCCTTAGGCTCGGGTCATGATCCCAGGGTCCTGGGATTGAGTCCCACATCGGGTTTCCTGCTCATTGGGGAGCCTGCTTCTTCCTCTCCTGCTTCCCCTGCTTGTGCTCTCTCCCTCTGTCAAATAAACAAAATCTTTAAAAAAAAATAATAAAATCTTAAAAAATTAAAAATATCTGAGTAGAGTCTCACAAAGAGATCTGATGTTATATTTTGCTTGTTTTCCCGCTGTTCTGCTAGCATGATCCATTGGTCTTCTCTCTTCCCCCTGATCTGTAGTAACACCACCTCTGTCATGACCCAAGTTCCTATCAGTATGTGATCCATCTCTGGGTCTTCCACTCAGTTCCATGCTCTTTGGCTACCTTTGCTAATAATCAATCTCTGTACGTGGCAGGACAACCTCTCTCTCCTTATTCTCCCACTAGAGTATCCCAACTCTTTTACAAAAACTAAAGGAAAATGTGTCCATTTCTATAGAAAAAAAAATGCTGGATTTTAATTATTACTGTCCATGGGCCACAGTTCTGGTAGTAAGGAGTGAGGAGAACTTTAAAAAAAATTTTTTTTTTCCTCAGAAGAAAGAAGGCAGTCACACCTTACCCATTCTGAGGTTACTTTCCAGCAACCTCCCATGTCTAGAAAACAAGCTGAGGGCACAAGAGGTCTCTGAGAAGCTATAGACACCCCAGAGTCTCCGCGCGAAATCACATGCTGTCACAGGAGAACCTCTCGGCCTCCCTCAGCACCTGCTCACTTTTACCCTAGTCACTGTTCTAAGAAACTTGATTATCTGGTTTCCCAGCCTACTGCAAAGTAAAAGCTTCCGCTTAGAAGAGAAGAGGCCAGGAGAAAGCATGCTAATGACTAAGAATGACAAAGAAAAGTCCAGATCCTCAAAAATAGGTGAAGGAATATCAGAGGGCAGCAAAGTGCAGCAGCTCACTTCTGCCTTTGAGGCACCGCTGTGCATTTAGTTATAGAAAGAAAGAAAGAGAAAGGGGGAAGGAAGGAAGAAAGAAAGAGGAAGAAAGAAGAGGGAAAAAAGGCAGCTCTGCTCCTCAGGGTCCATCATTCAGGAGTCACCTTTACCTTGTGGCTTCTAGGCTGTTCTGGCTGTGGCCATTTCCGTCAGAGGTGAGAAGTGAAAGTGGAGAAGGTCAAGTGCAGCATCTCTTCGTAGGCCAGGGAGAGGTGAGATGCACCCACCACCACCTGCAGTCCTGGCCCACTTAGGAGAGGTTGGCCTGGTGCCCTCTGCCAGCTGCACAGGAACTAGGGGACGGGGTCCTCTGCTGAGGAAGCAGGTCATAGAAGGCTTTGACTTGCATCCTGAGTGAGGAACAGGGCTCCATTGGTGGGTTTGAGCCTGGCAATGGCTTGATCTGATTTGTGAAAGACGTCTACGACCATACCACCCTGAACGCGCCCGATCTTGTCTGATTTGTGAAAGACCCCTCCGGCTGCCGTGTGGAGAAAGCTGAGGAGGCTGAGGGTGGGGTCAAGGGCCAAAGTCTGGAACTCTGTTTGGATGACCCTCCCTTGTTCCGTTTCCATGACATTTCTCACATGTTGGCACTTACCCTTTGTGTCCTGTCTTCCAGCTTCGTGTGCGCGCCTCACCGGGCTCGGAGCAGGGTCTCAGATCCATCTGTTTCCAGCCCGTTAGAGGCACCTGAGTAACACCTGGAGCCTCAGGTGTCAGCCAGGCTTCTTCTTCTTTTTTTTTTTTTTATTTGACAGAGTCAGAGAGATCACAAGTACACAGAGAGGCAGGCAGAGAGAGAGGGGGAAGCAGGCTCCCTGCTGAGCAGAGAGCCAGATTCGGGGCTCGATCCCAGGACCCTGGGATCATGACCTGAGCCGAAGGCAGAGTGCTAACCCAGGCACCCCCAGCTGGGCTTCTTTGACTGCAAGCGGCACAGACCAGCTCTGGCTGGCAAAAGGACAGGGAAGGGAAGGGAAAGGAAAGGAAGGGAAGAGAAAGAGACTCGGTAGGAGCCCAGAACCCACAGGAAGCCTGGAGCATGAGGATCAGAAGAAGTAGGGGACGCAGAAGAGAAAGTCCTTTGCAGCTGGGTTCTGCTGCCTCTCTGGACCTTGTATCCAGGTCCTGGGAGGGGCTCCCTGGAGGGACTTGGGTGGCGTGATCGGGCCCAGGTTTCACAAAGAGGCAGAACTGAGGTGGAGAAAACCTTCAGATACCCCTGTGGCTTCCAAGAGCAGAGGGCCAATTGCCCTGACTCCTAGTCTCAGCCAGGCCTCGCTCGCGGGGCAGATCGAGGGAAAGGAAACCAGAGTCGTTGGGGGTAATGAGGGCTGGATGGCCGAGAGCCAGCGAATGTCCACTACGATGTCCTGGGGCGAGTGAAGCACGGAGCCGTGACTGGTGGCCTGAGGCCCATGAAGAAGCAGCATCTTCCTCGCAGTCATGTAATGTGGTGACTGGCACGAAGTAGGTGCTCACCTAACGCTTACCCAGTGACTGAGGGACAGACTGACCAGCTGTGGAAGCCCAAAAGCTAGCAGCATCTCCTGAAACATCACTTTCATGAATAAAAGGGGATGAAACAGCAGCAGTCTCAATGAAAAGATTGCAAAAGAGAAAAAAAAAAAATGTCTCTGGGGAGAACTTGTAGCCCTGCTCCTTCTAGCCTTTTCCACAGGCCCTGCCAATCTAGCTCTGAGCAGGATTAACGTTTATTTAAAGCAATTGGCCTCATGCAGCCTGGCTGATTGCATTGGACGCAGGGGAGAGATTGCGAAGCAGGGGGTGGGCTGGCCTCCAAACTCTCCCAGAAGCCAGGGATTTGGCTCTGATGGGCATCCAGGAATGGGCCCCAGCAGCCTCACGGGATGAGCCATGCTGTGTGTGATATGAAGCCAGTGGCAATCCATAAGACCAGACACCAAGAAGTGTCATCATCCAGTTCTTGGGAGGGGGGGTAGTTTGGCCATGGAGCAGGCCTGGAGGTCCACAGGCAGACCGGGGAGCAGGGGAGGTTTCTGAATGTGCGCCTGGACCTGGAACCTCACAGAAGTGCCCAGGGGCGCCCGCAACTGGAGCAGAAACACGTTTCCAGGTTTTTCGTGGAAGGTTCTGTCTGAATACAGCATCCTTCTTATAATAACAAGAAAAAAATGTGACCCAGGACACACCCGCTTTACACAGCATGTGGGAAGGACACTTGTTAGTTATGTGACGTTATTTTTTTTTTTTTAATATTTATTTGTTTGAGAGAGAGAGAGGAAGAGAGAACAGGGGAGGGGCAAAGGGAGAGAGAGAAGCTCAAGCCGACTCCCCACGGAGCGCAGAGCTAGACGCAGGGCTCCATCTCACAACCTTGAGATCATGACTCCAGCTGAAATGAAGAGTCAGACACTCAAAGGACTGAGCCACCCAGGGGCCTCAGTTACGTGGCATTATTAATGCCTCGTCCGTTAAAGGAAGATAACATCGAGGGATTGTGCTGAGATTAAATGGGCCCATGCTTATGGTTAGGCATTATTTTGGCATACTCATTAATGTTCATTTTTCTCTCTGTATGTTCCATTCCCTTTCCCTCATTCAGGAGGTTTTGAGGCTTGGAGCAGAGGGAGGAGGAAGAGGAAGGAAGCAGAAGTCATCTACAGCTCTTTTAAGTGTCAAATATACGTCAATCAATAGCAAAAAAAAAAATTCTTTTAAGATTTTATTTATTTATTTATTTGATGGAGAGATCACAAGTTGGCAGAGAGGCAGGCAGAGAGAGAGGAAGGGAAGCAGGCTCCCCGCCAAGCAGAGAGCCCGATGTGGGGCTCGATCCCAGAACCCTGAGATCATGACCTAAGCCGAAAGCAGAGGCTTAACCCACTGAGCCACCCAGGCGCCCCAAATTTTTTAAATTAAAAATGTTTAAAAAATGAAGCTCTTTGAAGAGCCTAAGCCCTCAGGAGAACTGAGATGGTTTCTGTAGGTGATAAAGGGGTGAAAGAAAAGGGTTCAAGGCAATCTTGGCCAGAAGCAGCGGAGAGAGGAGACCATCCCCCTACCTCTAGAACCAGAAGCAGGGTCTCCTGGCATGAAGAAGAATGAGAAGAATGAGATCTGTGGGCCCCAGAGGAGCTCTAAGGGGCGGGCAGCAGAAGCCTAGGGCGAATGGGTTGGGGATGCATCTAAGCCATGACGGTGACCATGACAAACAGGGAAACATGGGACCTATGGGGTCCCTGTGGCCCATGCAAGGACAGCCTCAGATGTGACTTGGGGACAGTTGAATGAGGACCACAATACCATGCTCCTAAACCACAGCATTGCATTAAGACCTCAGAAATACGACATAACTCCTGCAAGAGGTTATATATATTTTTCCACCAACCTGATGCGAAAAGGGACTAGAAGTCAAAAATGAGGCACCGTTACAAAAAACAAAGAAAGTTCTATTTCTTGCGTTTTGGAGGTGTCTGGAAACAGGGAGAAGATCCCAGGCCTCAGCGGATGGAAGGCCTGAATCCAGAGGAGGGGCTGCACATGCACCGTCTGTCCCTCCTGGCCTTTCCTGGGAGGTTCCATATACCGTGTGGCGTCCTCCTCAGGCCCCAGCTGCTCTGTGGTGACATCCAGCCTTAGCTTCTTCTGGAGTCTGGAGCCACATTCTCTGACCTCTGTAAAACGTCATGGGGCTGTTTGCTTCTTCCTTGGGATCGGTTAGACTCTGGTAGGTGCTGAAAAGGATGGTCCAGGCTGGTTTTATAAGGCTTCCCCATGCACCCCTCCTTGTCAGCCCTCAAGTGGGCCACGTGGCTTGATCCCAAGACCTGGCAAGACAGCCACAGACATCTGCAAAGTGACAAAAGGAGAGAAGCCTAAGAAGAAAACAGCACTCACACATGAAAATGCCTGGAAATGTTTTGCAGACACATTCTTCTTCTCTGGGGTGAGGTTCAAGGCCAACAGAGCCAGGAGCCTGGGGCTCCCAGAGGTGACTCAAGCGGCCAGAGCAGATAAGCACAGTTACTTCCTCCCTGGTATGTGTGTATGTCTGGGTGTGTATTTTGTGTGTGTACGTATGCACGTATGCGAGTGAGTGTTGGGGTGTGTGTATGTGTGTGTCTGTCCCAGGACAGGGCCTCTCCCTAGAACTCTGGCATCTTGGAGATGGTAGAACTCTGGAGCTGGTAGGACATTTAGTGATCCCCTAAGCCCGGTCACTTCTTTCCAAGGATGCGGAGCCTGAGGCCCAAGGGACACAGCTTACCTGAGGTCACACCATTCTCCAGAGAGAAAGGAGGAAATGGCCCAGGACTCTGAAGTGGTCTTACCTGCACCCCAATACTGGCCCCTATTGCTTGGTGGAGGTCACAGCCACTGGATGAAGAGAGAATCTTCAAATGAGATGATGAGAGAGAATCTCAAACAGACTCTGTGCTGAGCACGGAGCCTGATTCGGGGCTCGATCCCAGGACCCCGAGATCATGACATGAGCCGAACCCGAGTCAGGCGCTTGCTTGACCAACTGTGCTATCCAGGCGCTCCTCAAAGGGGCATTTTTAACCTGTAGTTCACAGATGAGGAAACTGGACCCAGATGTGTTCTGCTTCCCATGGCCAGTGCCCCTGCTATTTATGAAACATGATTGACATTTCTGAGCACCTACTACGTGCCAGACACTGTTCTAAACACTCACGTGCATTAGCTCACTCTGTCCTAACAGTGGCAGGTGCTATGATCAGCAGGTTATAAACGAGGTCTCTAACACACAGGGTTTAAATAATTCACCAAGATTAAAACAGCAAGAAAAGGAAGGGAGGAGTCAGAAATCCAACCCTCCATGAGGGAGGGAAGTGAGACAGGGAAGGGAGGGGAGCCATTGATGTCGATGGTAATAAGCAGAGTGAGTTCTGGGGTTCATCCCCTCCAAGGACAGACGGCACACACACGTTGGGATTTAGCAGAGGAGTGAGAACAGCCCTCCTTGGTTGAAGGTCTCACCTGTGGTATCGGCACATCCTTGGCACTTTGGAGCTGCACCCCCCGCCCCCCCCCCCAGGTGTGGGCTTTGCATCCAAGGAATGTCCCAAGGCAGAGATGCGAGAAGTCACCTTCATAATGTACTGTCATCATCAGCAGTTGACTCCAGGTGGCCCAGGGCAAACAGGCATGGCAGCATCCGCTACCTGGAATTAGGTCGAACAAATGGATGGTCAACAAATGCTCATTTCTTCCCTACTGGCTACATGTACTTTCTTTGGTTTGTGTCTGTGTGTGTTTACCCAGACATTCCTAAAAATCAATAAAATCCATTTCATTAAGTGTCTGTCAACATGAGATTGGCCTTTGCATCATCCATATTAAAAAAACTCACAGGTCAGGGCACGTGGGTGGCTCAGTCGTTAGGCAACTGCCTTCAGCTCAGGTCACGTCCTGTCCTGGGGTCCTGGGATTAAGCCCTGTGTTGGGCTCCCTGCTCAGCAGGAAGACTGCTTCTCCCTCTCTCACTTCCTCTGCTTGTGTTCCCTTTCTCCCTCTCTCTCTCTCTCTCTGTGTCAAATACATAAATAAAATCTTTTTTTTTTAAGATTTTATTTATTTATTTGAGAGAGAGACAGTGAGAGAGAGCATGAGCGAGGAGAAGGTCAGAGGGAGAAGCAGACTCCCCGTGGAGCTGGGAGCCTGATGCAGGACTTAGTCCTGGGACTCCGGGATCATGACCTGAGCCAAAGGCAGTCGTCCAACCAACTGAGCCACCCAGGCGTCCCCATAAATAAAATCTAAAAAATTCACAGGTTAAAAAACTTGCTTTATCGGATCACTCACTACTCAATTATTAATTAAACACCACACTGTGAAGATACTAAGTGCCTATGAATTTTTTGCTTAAAATGGTTAGTTGTATGTTATGTGAATTTCACTTAAATTAAAAAATGATCTCATGGTCATGTCCATAAGGAGTAGAGAGAAGTCAAAAGCAGGTGTCAGGTGAGCCACACAGGAAGCAGGAAGGTAACCTCCCCTGCCCAGTCCTGCCAGAGAGATCCCCAGGGTCAACCGCAAACTAAGAGAACAATGAAGTGGTATTTTTTTGTCTTTCAAACTGGGACATGTTTTCACAAATAGTACTCCAATTTGGCAGGAGTATAGTGAAAAGGGCATTCTCAACACTTCCGGTGGGATAAAAATGAGCCTAGACATTCTGGAGGTAGCCTTGCTATTTTGTAATATAAGAATTAAATTGTCCAGGTCTTTTTAATTTTTTAAAGATTATTTACTTATTTATTTATTTATCTGAGAAAGAGAGAGCACACAAGCAGGGAAGCAGCAAAGGGAGAGGGAGAAGCAGGCTCCCTGCTGAGCAGAGAGCCTGATGCGGGGGCTGGATCCCAGGACCCTGAGATCATGACCTGACCAGAAGGCAGATGCTTAACTGACTGAGCTTCCCAGGCGCCCCTGTTCAGGCCTTTATAAATAAAACATTTCCTATCCAGTTTTCATGTGCAGATGTTTTACCCAAGACTATGTCTTCAGCTGGACCTCAAAGAAGAATGTGAATATTTCCTAAGATCATGATCAGTGGTCTAAATATTATTTAATTTAATTTATTTTCTTTTGTTAAGATTTTATTTATTTGTCAGAAAGCCCAAGCAGGGGCAGCAGCAGGCAAAGGGAGAAGCAGGCTCCCCACTGAGTAAGGAGCCCCATGTGGGACTCCAACCCAGGACCCTGGGATCATGACCTGAGCTGAAGGCAGACACCTAACCAGCTGAGCCACCCAGGAGACCCTAATTTTTTTTTTTTTTTTTTTTTTTTAAAGAGAAATCTATACCTTTTCACTTAGTATAGACTAAGACCATGACTATACCCTTTAACTTAGGTTCCTGGCCAGAGACAGGCCCAAACATTTAGTCTATAACTGAGGTGGTATTTCAAATCAGTGAGGGAATATTCTCATTAAAGACAAAGGTTATAATGGCATTGGGGCAGTTTTCTAACTATTTGGAAAAAAAATAAGTTTAGATCTTTATCTGATACTTTTTTTTCTTTTTTTTTTTTTTTAAGATTTTACTTATTTATTTGGAAGAGTGAGAAAGCACAAGTGGGTGAGACAGGCAAAGGGACCAGCAGACTCTCCACTGAGCAAGGAGCCAGACCAGGGGCTCCATGGGACCCTGGGATCATAACCTGAGCCAAATCTGACACTTAACCTGACTGAGCCACCCAGGTGCCCCGACCTCATACCTTTCATCAAAAAATATTCCAAAGGGGATTAAAAACATGAAGAAGTAGAGGGAGGAGGAGGAGGGGTTTGAGGAAAACTGAGGAGGAGGGAATAGGGAAATTTGTCTGGTACTCAGATGGGAACAGTCCTACAAGCAAAAAGCAAAGGCAAAAAGAATACAAGAAAACATCAAAAGGTCAGACCACATACAAATGTAAAGCTGGTGTGTTAAAAAATCTTCAAAAACAGAAACAGGTAACTTCTAAGCTTGGAATAATACTTGCCACGCATGGGAGAGACGTGACATTTTGAAGTGCTTCTAAAAATCATCGAGAGGGAGAAAAAAATTAAAAATAGGAAAGCGGACAAAAGATAGGAATAGGCAACTCACAAAAGGGGAAGGGTAGCTGTTTGCATCTATTTTTAAAATGCGGCAGTCACGTGGTTGTGCAGCCAGGGGAAGAGGAACAGAGCCCAGGCTTTGGGCAGAGAAGGCGTTCCCTGTTTCCGGAGGTGCGGGTGCGGGGGGCAATGTCCCGTGGCCTTCCCCCAATCTGGGCCAGGCCTCCAGGGAGCCGGCATCCGGGGTGCCCGAGCTCACCGTTCCCAGGGGCGGGAGAAACCATTCCCTCCCTTGTGGAGGCTTCCCCCCGGGCCAAGACCCGGGCCTCGGGGAGATAGTGAGTGCTCTTCCCGCTTTCCCCGGACGGACTCGGGCCCCAGGACGCGGGCCAGCACCGGGGGTGGGGTCGGGCGCGCGCCCCCAGGGCCGCCTCCCGCGCCCTGCACCGCGCTCCCGGCCACCGGGGGGCAGTGCTGCCCAGGACACGGCCGGCCAAGGCCCGCGCGGGGAGCCCACAAAGGCCCCTTTCTTCTCCGCGCGGAGATGAGTCACGGCGCAGGCAAATGTCAGAAACGGCCTCGGATCCGGTACGACTGCAGATCCCGGGCGCGGGGCGGCGGCGGCGGCCGTCAGAGTCACGCGGCTGTCCCGCTCCCCGCGCATCGGGCTCCTCCCGGGGCTTGGCGCGCGGCGCCGCGAAACTGGGTCAGGCCCGTGGCCTAGTTTGTGTTTAGCAAGGGCGGCCACTGGCAGGAGGTGAGTGGGCAGGGCATCTCCATTTCCTCCCTGGCTCATTCATGGGACAGATATCTGAAGAGCCCCTACTAAGTGCCAGGCAGGTCAGGGGACAGACCGGCAGTTGCTAGTGAACTTCTGCAGCCGGGTCATGTGAGTTCACAGGGGGTCATCTCAGGACCCTGGAGGCTGGGCTTGCCTGGGCAGGTCCCCAAATCCCTAGGCTCGCTGTCCCATAGCCAAGTTCAGCTGCTCAAATTGGAATGTCTCATCCTGGCGTTGGATTCCCCTGGGATCTAACCCGGCCACCTGCCACCACTCTGACCGCTCCACCGGATGTCCCTACACATGTCCCTGAGCCCCCCCCCCCCGGCCACCACCCCATTTCTGCCCATCTGGGCCTGGGCTTGTATTCCAGCCCGAGGTGGCCTTCTGCCTCCCACACCTACCCAAGCCCACCTCTGCTTCTGATCTTCCCTCTGCCCTGGGATCCCGCCCTGGGATGTCCCAGCACAGCATTTCCTTTTCTCTTAAAAAAAAAAAAAATCAGGGATGCCTGGGTGGCTCAGTCTGTGAAGCCTCTGCCACGGGCTGAGGTCCTGATCCCAGGGTCCTCGGAGCAAGCCCTGCTGTCTGCGGGAGGGGGGTGGGGAGGTGCGGTCAGGTTCGTGTCCTCTGCGCCTCCCCCAACCATGCTCGCTCTCTCTCTCTCTCTCTCTCAAATAAATAAAATCTTTAAAAAAAAATTCTAATGAGTAAATTTGAAAATCCGGTTGGTCTTAGTAAGTGATTCATGAATCAGGCAGCACCCCATCTGGCAAGTAGAGGGGAGCTCTGAGCGGTTGTACAGAATGGAAGGATTTTATATGAAGGAGGGTGGTGCAAGAACGTTATTAGCCAAAAAAAAAAAAAAAAAAAAAAAGGATTGTTCCAGGCAAGGTCTCTTTCCCTAAGAGGGAAGCCCAGGGGGGTTTATCAGCGGCTGACTTCATCTTCCTTTAGAGATCTGGCCACCCCTGTGGCAGACTCCTTGGCTGGCAGGAAAATTCCTGACTGACTGGTTAGGACTGCATTTCTCAGGGAGGTTGAAACTGCAATTAGATTCCCGTGCTAAGCCCATTTGGAGACTCGGCCTAAGTGACACCATTTGGGGCCTGTAGCTTTTTATTTTTTTTAAGACTCTCTCCAGATTTTTCACTTTTTGCTCCTAAAGAGAACACTTTGGTCACCTGGTCCCAAAATGCGAGCCACTGGACCTCAAGGAAGCTAGAGGCAACCTGTACAGACCAGGTCTCTTCAGCAGGAGGCAGGAGGCAGGGTGGGGGGAGGGGTTGCCTCTGGAGATGGCAGGGGAGACCCAGAAAGGAGGGACCTCTCTGGAGGAGGAGGAAACATTGGGGAAGGAAGAAGCTGTGGGCAGGAGGAGCACAGAGACCTTCTGTGCCAGGAGGGAGGTCAGCAAGAGTCAAATGGAGGAGGGGCTGAGTCCAGAAGAAGGAAGCTGTTCCTCTGCTTCTTTTTCCTTCCTCTTTCCTCAAGCCCCCACTTCAGGTTGGGTTTGACACTGCTGCCGCTGGGTCTCTCTTATGCTGAGTTTTGCTGACCGTGCCCCTGGGCTCATCCACCCCCTCCATCTCCTCCCTCCCACCCCACCCCCCAAGCTGTGGGTGGACACACTGAGGTTCAGAAGGGCTAAATAACTTGCCAGGAAACCCTGTGGGGGAAGGGGGGGGGAATGTTTATCTTCAGGTCCCAAGCTCCCCACTCCAGAGGCCAGAACAAGTAGGAAGCAGGTGCACTGTGCCTTTGCCGAATGAAGTGTTCATAGGTTTTAAAGTGTCCATTTGTATCTAGCTTTTTTTTTTTAATTATCTTTTTAATGGTTGCTGTAGAATTTTCCAGCAATACAGCAGTGTCTAAAATAGAAACCAAACCAAAGTCTAGTTCTCCCCCCAGTTCACATCTCACTGTTAACATCTTGGTATATAAATCTTTCCAAGCTTTTCCAACAGTAAACAAACTAACAGGCAAACAAATAAATCTAATTGAGCTTAGCAGTCTAGAACTTGCTCTGTTCTCTTCCTGTAGCTTTATCTCTCTCTTATGAAGCCTCCTGATATTCCCCCACCCCAGGACAAATCTGGCCCTCTCAGATGGAAAATCAGGTAGTTTCCTGGTTGTATTTTTCCAGGTACACATCCTTGGTGCGCTGTGGGAACAGCTCCGGGAAGTAATTTATAAAGTGGACTTGTGAGACAAAGGAAATTCATGTGTCTGTTAGTCTCTTTAAAAGCTCGTGGTTGCAAGGGACTGACAGGTGCAGGGCAGGCTGTAGGGAGCTGAGCAATTCCAGATGTCAGCCTCCAGGGATCCCTCCCTCGACACCTGCTTCCTCATTCTCTGCCACGTCCCTCACCCCAGCCAAGAAGCAGCTTGGTGTAAAGCTTTTGCCTTCGCACACCAGTCCCTGGGGTCCTTCTGTCACCCCTGACCCCCACCCCACCTCACAACCTCCTTATTTGCCATCAAACACCTCCACGACCCTAGGGCTGTCAGCACCCACAAACGTCCCACCAGGGGTGTCACCATTCAGCATTGGACTCCCAAAGCCTTCCCTTGGCAGCCTAGCAGCTCTGCCCACTAGCTTTGGTAACAAACCCCCTTTCTCCTCCTTTTAAGACAGTGACAAAGAAACAGAAACTGTTTGTCTCCAAAAGCAAATCAGGCCATCTCCACTGCCACAGAGCTGGGCCTAGATCTGCTTGTAGTATGTCTGCTTATTGACTTGATCCGGGGGCTGGGGTCCACTCTGGGGCTGTCGGGTGAGTCCTATGGGTCAGCCGAGCAGGAGGGTTTCATGGAACTGGTCTACACGCTTGGCATCAAGCCAGGCACTGCGGGTGCCCAGCCAACCTTAAGGAAACATTTTTACATTGGGCAGCAGAAATACAGTAACCTTTCCCATGTAAATGTAAAAACCTCTTGACTCGGGCTGGCTTCACACACCCTTATATTTCATCCACCCATCATGAGCTTTTCCTTCATTCATGCACGGGGTTGGGGCTGTGAACCTCCAGAGAAGCAGCAGCTGCCTGTTTTACAAGCTGGGCGCCAAATCGTTTTTATGGTAAGATAATACCTGGTGCTGGCAAGGCTGTGGGGAAACCATTCTACCCGCACATGCTGCTGCCTGCATGTCAGGAAAACAATCAGGCAGAGTGCACATACAAGCTCTAACTTTTGACCCACTAGCCCATCTTTGGCAATTAAAAAAGCTTCCTTCTTTGGGGTGCTATTTTTATTTATTTATTTTTTAACATTTTATTTATTTGAGAGACACAGTGAGAGAGAGAGAGAGAGCGTGATTTGTGGGGGAGGCTAGAGGAAGAGGGAGAAGCAGACTCCCCTCCCAGCCAGAGCCCCACGTGGGGCTCAGTCCCAGGACCCGTAGATCATGACCTGAGCCAAAGTCAGAGGCTTAACCCACTGAGCCACCCAGGTGTCCCTGAGGAGCTATTTTTAATAGGAGAAAAGAGGGAGCAACTTTCAATGTCTAAACAGAAGCAGCTTGTAGATGGAAAGCTCCTTGGATCCAGGGCCTTTTTTTCTGGTGGCCCCACTACTGGTTCCACCAAAAACCTCCGGCCCGGGCCCGGGCTGGGCTGCGGCTTCCCCAGCCCCAGCAGGCTGTCTGCCTTCCCCTCCAGTGGGAGGAGTCTCCTCCCCGGGCTGCCAGGCTCCTGTCTTAGGGGCCGGAAGCTGTGCTCCATCCCACCCAGTTCTCTCCCTCCCTGTCAATCCCTCCCCATCATCTGCCTGCTTACCAGGAGGCCCAGAATGGGGTGTGGCTGTTTAAGGGCTTTGGCATTTATTTCCAAAACAACAAAATGAAACACTTAAACAATGGCTGATAGGCCAAAAAAAAAAAAAAAAAAGTCTCTGGTTTTGCCTCAAAATTGTTTGGAGAAGGGGATAATGGTAAATACCCTAGGCTCCTGTTGCTATGGAGATGGGCTCTCTTAGGCCTCATCACAACAGCTCCCTGCTTTGGGTGAGGCCCTAAGTGCTA